>NC_056727.1:899797835-900092835 GCF_019279795.1 Protopterus annectens | reverse complement strand
TTTGCAGTCTAGCCTTATAATGTTGTATCCGGGTGGGATGACTTCAGTATCTTGGGTATGGGGTTTTAACCATGTCTCTGTAAGGCATAGGATGTCAAAAGAGTGCACATCTAAGAGATTATGGAGGTGTGCAACTTTGTTATTAATGCTACGTATATTGAGATGTGCAATATAGAGTGAGTTAGTGAGTTTGGTAGGGGAAGGTGTGTTGGAGGGACTGGGGTTATGAAGTTTATATGTTAAAGTACTTGCTGGACCAGGATTAGGGTGAATATCACCATCTTGTAAGGGCTGGCTTATTAGTCTACACAAAGGATTGTGTAGGTTGCAGATTTGGTTTAAAGATTTCCTGGTTCTAAGATCATTGTATTTCATGTGGGTCAGTCTGTGGAATTTAGCTATTAGGTAGCTAGGAATGGAAGTTATGTTTATGTGATTTTCGGAGATAGTGAGAGCTATTGTAGTTTGTTTTTTTGAAGGCAGTGAGTTATAAGATATTGTGGGTGTTCAAAGGAGGTTAAGAGGTAGGCTGAGATGAGAAAAGGAAAAAGTGTGGCAATAAGTAACAGCTTGAATTTTGCTGTGAAAGCTGATGTAGGCATAGTGCAGAAAAGAACAAGGGAATTGTAGTGGAGGTAGGAGTAGTATTAAGACAAGATGACAGATGTAAGTTTGGCTCAGTTACCTTATGTAGAGGGATATATGATAGGTTATGAGGTGAAGAGGGTGTGGTTAGTAGAGAGAACTTTAGATTGGATGAGATGGGAAAAAGGGTGTGGTTTAGAAGTATAAGTTTAGGGCCCTTGGGGGTGGGTGGAAATTGGGAGCAGGGTAGGGGAGCGGAATGAGCCCGCAGGGCGAATGGAGCGGGAAGAGACAAGAGAAGGAGAAGCAGCCAAAAGAGCAATCAGTGAAATGGTGTGTATGTAAGGTAAGTAAAGTTGTAAGTGGGTATATAGTTTAGGAAGAGTGGTAGAGGGGATAGTAGGGGGATAGATGGGTGCTAAATCTAACTGTAAGAAGAAAAGTGGACAAAATTTACGTCCAGTACTTAGACCTCACACTATGAAAAGGTAGGTCATGAAGTCTCAGGATAGATGTGTGGAAAGGTAGGACTAGGTAAGGTGCCACCTAGGGGCTGAAAAAGATATGACAGCAGAAGAGTTTAAAGGGAGAAAGACTGGTCTGGGATAGAGGTGAGAGAGGCTAACAGTTAAGGAGGTTTTAGAACTACCAAGGAGAGGTATGCAGGCTACAGGGTAGTAAGGGGGTATGACTGCTGGCTGTCCTGGCTGTGGAGCGACCTTAGAGCCACCTAGAATTAAAGTTCATAAATGTAAACATTACTACCAGGTGTAGTAAAACAACATACTTTCTGGCTTCCTTTTATAAATACAGATGAGGACTAGGAGGCAGTATGGGGAAACAGCAGGTTTTAATGGTTCCTTAGTCGCCAGGCCAGTAGATTCAAAATCCAAGGGCAGGATATGGAGGCTGGAGAGCTGGGTACTTCAGGATAGGAAGTGAGAAAAAAGGAAGAGAAGAGAAAACACGGTCTTTAATAGGACACTACACAGTAAGAGTAAATTATCATCAACTACACAGTAATCATCAACACTAACAAGTGAAGTTGCAGACTATCCAAGTTTTAGTAAGTAGGTAGGTGAATGCTACATTAAGACCTAATCATAACAGCTTAAAAATAACAGTACTTAGCTTTGATAACACAAGATAGTTTGATATCATATAATATCTCCAGGTCAGATTGAGGCACTGTGGCTTATCAATTAAAATCTTTAAAGATTCAGTAGAACACACATTTCTTCTGAGTATTAGTATAGTACCAAGGGAGACTGAAAATGCTGCCATTATTCTATAAACACAGTGAAAACAGTAGATATCACATCTAGGTCATTTCAGGCACTTCTCTTATAAGTTAAGTTATTATTAATCAATAACAAGCAGAATTGAAGAAGTATTGAGAATTAGAGATATTATTAGTCTGGGGTCGAGCAGAAGCAGATCCGAGATTTGGAAATATATTCTTTAAGTGAGAGTTTAAAGGATGTGTGTTTTTGGTTTGATCTGATAGGTTCATAGGTAGGGTACTAGGTTATCTGCCCGAAGGCATTTATAAGCCTAGCCGGAATGTGTTGGCTTTCGCCGCCCCCTTAGATTCGTTCCCTGTGCCTCTGTCCAGCAGAGCCATTGAGGTGATCCCTGGGATAAACTTTCTGTTTCCTTCCACTCATCATGGTTTCTCTTGAAGAGGGTTAGCGAGGAGGAGCTCTGCCTAATGTAGACTGGAATCTTGTTCCAGAGCATGGGAAGTCTCTGGGACAGGAATCTATCCCTCCAGCACATCCTATTTATTGTTGTGGTGAGGTTTAGATCCCTGGAGCGTGTGGCTCGAGGAGATATGAATTTCTTTAGGTGGAGCATGTCCATCAAGGCTGGGTTGGACATGGCCTTGTATGTCAGGCAGAGATCACCTCTGAGTAGGCGGTATGCAATCGAGTACAGCTGGAGTTTCTTCAGTCGAGCTGCATAGGGCATCTGCTTGAGGCCAGTGATCCTCTTGGTGAGGTACTTCTGTGGTCTTTCCAGTTGTTGCAGGTTTCTTGTAAGGTACATCCCAAATGGGGCATTGATGGGTCTGATGAGTGATGCATAGAGGGGCCCAATGACCTTTTTCGATCTGGATGCAAACCCTTTTATGATTAAGTGGGCCACATAGAAGGATTTTCTAACCACTTTGGCAATATGATTATCAAAGGAGAGGTTACTATCTACTTGGGTCCCCCGATCCCTTATTACGTCTTCCGTATTTAGGGGGCTACCACCTATGTGGTAGTTAGGGGTACTTTGTTTTTTCAAAGGGGATGACTAGGCACTTTTTGGCATTTAGCTTGAGGCCATGGTTTTGACACCAGGTATCTGTCTCAGTGTGACCCTTTTGGAGGATGTCTGTGTCAGCTGGAGAGTCAGTTATAGCCTCTAGTTTGCAGTAGTCTGGGAACTTGGTCAGCCATAGTCCTCCTGTGCTTGCCTGTACCTCTGAGAAGTATATGCCAAACAGGAGGGGTCCTAGGACTGAGCCCTGGGGAACGGCACTTGTAACCGGTTTAGAGTCAGACCTAGCTCCCGCAACTCTTACCATGTGGGTTCTGTCCGTGAGTCAGTTGGCAACCCATCTCGTGACGTAAGGGTTTATGTTCAGGCTGGTGAGCCTGTCTATAATACCTGAGTGGGGAATGGTGTCGAAGGCCTTTGCAAGGTCTAGGTACGCTGTGTGGACCACCTTTCCCTCGTCTATATCCTTGATAACTGTCTCAAAGAAGTCCACCAAGTTTAGGAGGCATGATCTGTCCATAACAAAGCCGAACTGGGTAGGGTCCAGTGTTTGGAGGTTTCCAATGTCTCTGTTAATGAGATCCATGATGATGTGCTCCATAGTTTTGCAGACCAAGCTTGTCAGGCTTATAGGGCGATAGTTTCTGGGGTCCGTTGTGGCTCCACCTTTGTGGAGTGGAATAACCGTTGCTGTGCGACACTCTGTGCACACATAGCCTGTGGAGAGGCTGAGTTTAAACAGTGTGTTTAGGTGAGGGGTTAGTTCATCTTTGAGCTTGTGTAGGACACAGCCTGGGACACCGTCCGGTCCCATTGATGCTGTGTTTTTGGCTTTGGAGAGGGCTGTTTTAACCTGAGTGTCTGTGATTTCAGGGGCACTACATTCTTCTGGTATAGTTATGGGCCCTTTGGGGCTGAGAGGGGGGTGAAGTTTGCATTGAACCTGTCTGCCAGGATGTTGGCTATATCGGTCGGTTCAGTGTTTTTTGTGCCATTCTGCACTAACTCTGAGCAGATCTGAGAATTGCCACTTAGATTCTTGACATAGCTAAAGAATGCCTTGTGATTATCTTTGGAGTCCATGGCAATTTTTCTTTCGAAGCTAGCCTTGGATGATTTTATGAGGGGACGTAGTTTCTTGCTGATACTGATTAGGGATGTCTTCCCTTCTTGGGATTTTACTCTTTTCTGTACTAGTTTCCTCCTTCTATTGTATAGCTTGTTTATGGCAGGGGTCCACCAGACTGGTTTCCTTTTCTTGGAGGAGTGAGTCTTGGTTTTGTTTGAGATAGCATGATCCATGGATTCTTGTAGGTGCCCGTAGAGTGCATTAGTAAAGGATTTTGCAGCTTGGACAGCGTTATCCATTAGCATGGGGGCATTGAAACTTCCCACCTCGGTCTTAAGTAACGTGAAGTTTGCTTTTGAAAAGGTGTTCACGGTGGTTTCTTTGACCGGGGGTGGTGGCGGAATGTGGATATCCAGAGTGATTAGTTTATGGTCAGATCTAACCAGCGAGGGGTTGACCTCCGGTGTGGAACACCGGTCGCTCAGGTCCAATATGTTGTCACCTCTGGTGGGGGTGTTGACCACTTGATCCAGGGCGTTTGAGTTTATAAATTCTAAGAAATGTTGGGCAAGGGAGTTTGTACTTGAGTAGTTCTCCCAGTTAACGTTTGGGTAATTGAAATCACCCAATATCAGGGTGTTTGGTAGGATCTTTATGTTTCCAAGAATGCGGAGTGAGGGTCCTGGGACAGGGTGAGTGATTTGTAGCAAGCTATAATCTGAATAATAGTTTTGCCCATTGTTAGTTGTACGTGGATGATCTCTGAAGCATCGTGCTGTGCCACTACCCTGGAGGTGTGGGTATCCTTGATGAATATGGATACTCCCCCGCCTTTTGTATTTCGGTCTGGGTTTTGTGGCCGAACTCTATGGCATGAGTTATAGCCCGGTAGTGCTGGGGTGCTCTCTGGAGCCTTAAACCAGATTTCTGTTACTACACATATATCGAGTTTCTCCATACTGAGGAGTGCCTCGAGTGCATGCATTTTGAGGTTTACACTTCTGGCATTGAGTAGCATTACCCTCAGTTTTTTGTTACTTGTGCTATTTACGGTGGTGGGTTTGTCTTTTGAGCCTTGCCTAAAAAAGGCACTATGGGGGTGGCAAGAGCCTTGGCCAGTATTCGAAAGCCTATGGGTGACAGGTGCAAGCCATCTCTAGCGAAGCAGCGTAGCTTGTCGAGCATGTCATCCCAGGCTGACAGGCACTGGATCCCCTTTGAAGAACACCAGAAGCTTAGCCAATTGTTGAAATTGATAATATTTTCTCTATACTGTGGTATCATTCTTGGTGAGGGCAGGATGCTACTCAATACCGGCCTGGGCTACGTGATCAGAGAGCTCCTCCATGTCACTTTTCATGTAGTCAAGGGAGGTATGGCTCAGGTCATTCACACCAACATGGACAATGACAGAGTCATATTTGTACTTGTTCTGGAGTGACCTGAGTGCTTGTGTTATGTGGCGGATCCTGGCACCCGACAGGCAGCTAACAGTAACCTTCTCTTTGTTCAGCCTAGTGAGTGGGACGTCAGTTTGCCTGACTATAGCGTCACCTGTTACTAGTCTGCTGGGTATGTTATTTTGCCTTAAGGGCTGTGACTGTGTGGCACACTGGTTTTGTGAAGTAGGTGTTTCATGGTTTGTGTTGGGGGGTGGAGGTTGCTTGGATATCTTCTTTGGAGGTCTCTCTTGCTTCTGCAGATTTTTATTTAGAGCCTCCAAGTATGTTTTCGTGTATTTATGTGTGTTTTTTTGCTGGTGCTGGTTTCATGGGTCTATGTGAGACTGGTGGTGTGATGCAAGTAATTCCCTTCTCCTCTTGACTGCCTCATCCAGTCTTGGGTTGAGAAAGCTTAGCCTCCAGTTTGGCTGTATAATTGCATCTCTCGCATGTAATAGTGTTTGGTGGAAGGAGGAGAGGGTTGTCTGTGTACATGACGCAATTGTAACATTGCCTCAAAATGCCCAGATTCACCAGTTGGACCGGAGAGTATACCTGAAACTGCCCTTTGGACATGCCTGGATAGGTACAGTGAACTGTTTTACTGACTGGCTGGGTAAGGTCGAATAGAGAGCCTTGTCCTTCTCTACAGTATGGGGGGGGTCTAGTGCTAAGGTTTATTAGTGCTTGCTATGAGTTTTGAGCAAGTGCCAGTATGAGAAGTGAATGGTTTGAGTGCTTAAGATGAAAGTTTGCCTAGTTCCAAGGGAAAAATTGAAGAGTACACTTTGTGGAGCCGGGAATAGTTATACCTTGGCGCACAAAACCATGCAAATGCGGGTTTTATAGCAGGGAAATGAAAGAGATAGAAATTAGCCCAAAATGGCCAATAAACTACTAGTTTCTGGGCTGAAACAACTCCTCCAGGGACAGATAGGCTGCTCAAAGCTCCCTCTCTCACAGTGAACAGAGAAACTTTCTTCTATCCAAGTAAGTTATGGGCAAACACAGAAGCTTGTAACCCAGCCCTGAATTCAGCACTAACCTGAAAACTGGACTATACTAGCTTAGAAAGGCGGGAAAACAAGTATATATTTTTTAGATAGTTAAGGGAAGGGTAATCCAGATTTTGGTTATGGAGAAAGAGTATAGACTTTGGGTAGTTTTCTGGGACAATGCTCAGTGAGAAGTTTCTTATTTTCTGACCCGAGAGATCTCTTTGGTATGTTGCATTGGAATATAGTATTAAGAGCTGGGCAGGCCATGGGTATATGAATGACTGTATGTGCCATTTAAGTTAAAGGAAGGTAAGGTATTGTGGGAGTTCAAGCCAGTTGAGTGTGTGAAGGGATATACAGTTATGTGTGGAATATTTTGCATCAGTGGCAAATTTTGCTATTTTATTGCAGCAAGTCTCCACCTTACATTTTAGGGTAGTTTGTTTCTAAGTATTGTGGCAGCATACATGAGTATGGGTAGATGGTAAGAAGTGGCTAGAGTGCACTTAGTGTGTGTATCTAGGCACTGTCTGTGACGGCAGAGAATTCCCAGTTTCTGCAGAGTTTTTTTTTTAATACTATTTTGAATATGTAGGTCAAACTTAAGAAGTTCCTCTATGGCGACACCAAGTAAGTTTGCAAGGGAACTACTACAATTTTTCTGTTATTCTGTGAGTGAACAGTGAACTGACTTTTGTTTAGAGAGTCTGTTTTAGGGGTGAAAAAAGTACAGTTTTGTACCTACCATAAATGTAGATGTTCGAGTGTATACACTGCTGCAGTCATTACACTCGGGTTATCCTGCCGTCAGGCAGTTCCCCAGTCGGCCTGAGTTCCAAAGTCTTGGTCCGGCGTCGGTTGCTGTCGCCTCCTCCCTGACGTCAGTGCAACAGGGGGTATACAAGATGCAGCCGACGCCATTTTCTTCAGTTTTTCTTGCCCCAGATGTCAGGTGCCCCCAAATAGGTAGACAATTCCAATTGCTAATAAAACATACATAAGAAAGCAAAAAAACAACTTACAGCTACCAGCAAATACTCCCCATAGTTAGTAAGGGTAGAAGACATAGGTACTTACCAGCCAGTAAGAGGGGAAGGAGGGAGGGTGACCTGGACTACAGCAGTGTATACACTCGAACATCTACATTTATGGTAGGTACAAAACTGTACTATGTTCATCGTGTTACACTGCTGCAGTCATTACACTTGGGTAGAATCCCAAAGCTGAGGTAGGGTGGCTGGTTCTATAAGGCATTAGGGGTGGCTATAAGGCCCTGCGGCACTGCAGTGGCGAAGCCAGCTCTGGATTTAGAGTACAGAGGCAGATGGTAATGCTTGGTGAAGGTATGTACAGAACTCCAAGTTGCTGCTTCCAAAATATCCTTGGTAGGTACTCCCCTGAGGTAGGCAGTTGAAGTGGCTGTTGCCCTGGTGGAGTGAGATCTAACGCTGCTAGGTACAGGTTTTCCATGGTATGTGTAGCAGAATGCATACAATGTCCTATCCATTTTGAAATGGTCTGTTTTGAAATGGCTTTTCCCTGTGCTCCTGCAGCATATGCTACAAATAATTGCTCAGATTTTATGAAAGCTTTGGTTTTGTCCAAGTAGAAGCGTAACTGCCTGTGAATTTCCAAAGAGTGCAGTAGTCTCTCCCCTTTATTCTGTGGTTTAGGATAAAAAGTTGGCAGGTGAATAGTTTGGTTTAGAGCCACACTGGATACCACCTTTGGCATAAATGTAGGGTTAGTTCTTAAAGACACCCTGTCCTGGTGGAAAATGAGGAAAGGTTCCACTGCCATTAGTGCCTGTAATTCTGAAACTCTTCATGCTGATGTTATTGCCAGGAGCAGAGCAGTTTTCCAAGAGATATATTTTAATTCTGCTGTGTTAGCTGGCTCAAAAGGAGGTAAAGTTAGTTTTTCCAACACAAAGTTGAGGTCCCAAGTTGGAGTAGGTGCTCTACGGGGCGGTCTTATATTTTTAGCCCCTCTGAGGTACTGTTTTAACAGAGGATTAGAGAAAATTGGTTGATCCGTGTTGTAATGAGCAGAGATGGCAGAGGCGTGGATCTTGATGGATGAGAAGGAGAGGCCTTTGTCCAGCATCTCAGTTAAGTATTGTAGTATCTGAGGAATGTTTGGGACAAGAGGGTCAAGGCTGTGAGCTTGGTTCCAGTCACAGAATCTCTTCCATTTATCCTAATAGGCTTTCCTGGTACTTGGCCTTCTGGCCTCCAGAATGACATCCATAACAGCTTTGGAGAGAGGCATTGCTTGCTTGACTAAGGAATCTTCCATGCAGCTAGGTTTAAGATCTTTAGCTGGCTGTGTAGTAGTTGATTGTTGTGCTGAGTCAGCAGATGTGGGATTTGAGGCAAAATCCAGGGTGGTTCTTGTGCTAAGCTCCTTAAGATTGGGTACCAGTGCTGGTGTGGCCAGTCTGGTGCAATCAGGATCATCTTTGGCTCTTCTTGCCTGGCTTTTATGAGTACCTTTGGCAGGAGAGGTAGTGGTGAGAAAGCGTATGCTTGTAGGTTCTCCCAGCTGAATGGGAGGGCATCCACTTTCCGTGCTTGTGGATGGTAACTCCTTGTGCAGAATTTTTGTAGCTGGCAGTTTATTGGGGATGCAAACAGATCTATGTCCGGGCTCCACCATTTCTGTGTTATCATTCTGAATATTTGTGGATTCAATTCCCATTCGTGGGGATCTATGATGTTTCTGCTTAAGTCATCTGCCAGTGTGTTTTTCCTCTCCTGGCAGGAATTGTGCTTGCAGATGAACTTGAAGGTTTATAGCTGTGATCCACAAGGTCATGGCTTGTCTGCATAGGAGGTAGGAGTGAGTGCCCCCTTGCTTATGTACCACATAACTGTGGTGTTGTCTGTCTTTAGCAGTAGTTGTCCTGGATGCAGCAGGTCCTTGAAAGCTATAAGGGCATTTTGTACAGCTAGCATCTCTTTTTGATTGATGTGAAGATGCCTTTGTTCTGCGTGCCACGTGCCCGGAATACATTTGCCTGCCATGTGTGCTCCCCAGGCGTAATCCGATGCATCTGTTGTCAGTGTTTGCCTGGCTGTGGGTTGTGTAAAAGGCTGTCCCCCTTGTTGAGGTGACAAGCTTGAGCCCACCACTGAAACTCCTGTTGAAGGCAAGAGATTAGTGGTACAACTGTTTCCAAACTTTGACAGTGTTGACACCATACATTCTTTAGGTACCATTGTAGTTACCTCATATGCAGTTTGGCATATGGAATTAGTAGTATGCAGGATGCCATGTAACCCAAGGCCTGCAGAATTTTTCTTGCAGGGAGTTGGGTCTTTGTTGCCATCAATTGAAAGTATTGAGTCAGTTGTCTTTGCTTGTCTGGCGTGAGATAAGCCATCTGGGCCGTTGTGTTCAAGCTGGCACCCAGGAATATAATCTCTTGTGAGGGCACTAGTTTTGATTTCTTTTCATTTACTGTGTACCCCAGGCAACTTAGTAACTTTTTTACAAACGCCAGATGCTTTAGAAGAATGTCCTTGCTCTCTGCTTTAATCAGGCAGTCGTCCAGGTACAGATAAATATGAATTCCTTTCTGTCTGCAAAATGCAATTACTGGTGCCAGGCACTTTGTGAAGACTCTGGGCGCAATAGATAAGTCAAAGGGCAGTGCAGAGAATTGGTAGTGCATTGAACCAGCTATGAATCTGAGGTATCTTCTGCAGTTTTGTCTGATAGGGACATGCAGGTATGCCTCCTTGAGGTCCAAAGTCACGAGCCAAGCTTTCTTGCCCAGCATGGGAAGAAGCTGCTGTAATGTCAACATTTTGAATTTCGGAACATCCAGGTAAGTGATTAGAAATGAAAGATCCAGAATGGGCCTCCAGGCTTTGTCCTTTCTGGGTACCAGAAAAAGGCTTGAATAAAATCCTTGTCCTTGCTCCTGTGATGGTACCTTTTGAATAGCTCTCATATCCATGAGTGCTGTAATTTGTTTTTGAACCTCTGCCCATTGATTTGGTGGCAGATTTGGCATCCCTTTTAACCTTGGCAGAGTGTGAAAGTGGAACCTGTAACCTTGAAATACAATGTTGAGAACCCATTTGTCTTTGGTGATCATTTGCCAATTGTGGTAGAAGAGTGCCAGTTTTCCTCCCAAGGGGGCTGCCAAGAGGGATTTGTTTGGCAGCTGTAGTGGGAAGTCATTGGAGCTGCTTTTTATATGGTTGTGGCCTGTCTTCCCCTTCTTTCTGGCCTGATGCAACGCATTGTCGAGGCCTATAAGGACCTTGTGTTTGACCTCTACCTCTTGGACGTCTGTATCTTCCCCTTTGAGGTCTGTCTGTAATTGGAAAGGACCGATTCTTAGTTGGCCAGTTTCTGCTAAATCCAGGAGGCTGAACCTGTAAGAAATCCTTCACCGTTTGCATAGATTTTGCCTTATCCTCCATTTTCTTTAATACCTCTTCTGCCTTAACTCCAAATAACACATCCTGCTGCAAAGGTGCATCCAATAATTTTGCTTTAACATGATCTGGTAACGTATGTTCTTTTAACCAAGCATGTCTTCTAATGACAGAGCCTGTAACTGCTGCTCTGCAGGAGGCCTCTAGAGAATCAAAACCACATTGCAAAGTATGCTTTCCCACTTGTTCAGCTGCATGCAATAAATCCTGCATTTCTTTAAAATTAGGAGGATCTGATTCTGGAAACATTTTTTGTTTTAAGTGAGACAGTAGAAAATGCTGATATTTTAGCATGTGAAACTGGCAATTTAAGGCTCTCATTGCTAAAGATGCAGACATATATACTTTCTTTCCCCATCTGTCTAATGCTCTGGAATCTCTGTCAGAGGGAACTGGATTCTTGGCTGATGAGGCCTTAACTCCTTTGGGTCCCTGAGAAATAGTTTCAGGGTCAGCTACAGGGCTTTTATACAGACATTTATGTGAGTCAGGGCCTCTGCAGCATCTGTCAGGTTTAACTGGGGCTGGAGGTAAGGAATCAGGATTTAAGCTGGATTCAGTATACACATCATCCACAATATCTAACACTGGTGGAATAGCAAGGGGTCTGTGTTGAGGTAATAAAAGGAAGTCTCTGAGACTTTTCTTGGATTCTGAGTAATCCTGGCCTTCCCAGTGGAAATGCTCCCCCATGGTATGCAGGGTTTCCCCAAAGGAGTAATCCTCAGGCGGTGAGGCTGATGGAATTGATTCCTCAGCATCAGAATCCTCATAAGGGGGTAATGAGTATCCTAGATCTGAGGATGAATCAGAAGAGATGGAAACCTGGTCGGATGAGTCATAGTCTGCATCCTGTCTAGGCCTTTTATCAGGAGGGGGATGGGAACCCCTGATCAGAGTCATTAGGTCTTCGGCCATTTTGAGCATTTGTTTCTTAGGCATGGAGGCCTGTCCTGGAGAATGCTGTATTTGTTTCTTTGGTTTTAAAGGAGGCTTAGACTTAGCTGAGGGTTTAATGCTTAACTGAGTAGGTCTGAAGACACCCTCTGAAGCTGTGAGTTGCTCAGCTACTCCGGATCCCTCTGAAAGGTTGGTCTCGGTAGGCTGAATAACTTGTGTGTCCGAAGGCCCAGCCATCTCCACGTGGGAGTCAGAGGCGGCCTGTGCTTCTATAGAAGCGGTCGTCAGGGGCTGCGAAGGCGCCTCGCTGAAAACCAGAGAACCGGCGACTGGCCTAGAAGAGGCTTCGTCATCAGTTTTAGGCCTCGGATGCTTATCCTTGTCTTTGCGCTTTTTGTGTATTCCGGTCGTCGGAAGTTCCGACGGCATGGTATAATTGAATTTTCTACCAAAATAATGTCGGGCAAAATCAAACCGACGTTTAATAGTGCGCTTGTTAAACTTAGCACAAAACCGACAACCAGTGACGTCGTGGTCTGGGCCTAGGCATGGGATACAATAGGAATGGAAATCCTTATGAGGTATTTGCTTCCCACAAGAAATACAGTTATTAACTTTTACTGACATCGGTCGGAGGCAAGAAAAAGTTTCCCCAACGGGGTACTTAGCTTTGTAGAAGACTTCGGTTCTGGATTCAGAATGAAAATCTCCGGAGACGGCCGACCGGCACTTGCGAACTGCTTTTGCTTCGGGCACCGCGTGGCAAGAAAGACTGAAGAAAATGGCGTCGGCTGCATCTTATATACCCCTGTCGCACTGATGTCAGGGAGGAGGCGACAGCAACGGAGACCGGACCAAGACTTTGGAACTCAGGCCGACTGGGGAACCTCCTGACGGCAGGATAACCCAAGTGTAATGAGCGCAGCAGTGTAACACGATGAACATCAGAAGTTTAGTTTTTGAGGGGTTAAATAACAGTCGATTATTGGAAAAGCAGCTTTCAATGGAACCAAAGGCAGCTTGGGTGATTTTTTGAAGCTGAGACAGTGTGTTGGAAGAACGGACATTAGTTGTCATCAACATACTGTGTGAGCATACTCTGACAGAAGGAGATATGCAAGTCATTTATAAAAATACTGACTAAGAGGGGCCGAGTATAGAGTCCTGGATGACATCAGTTGTGGTATGTTGGTATGTGGAAAGACAGTCTTGCCATTTGATTGCCTGCTGTCTGTTGGATATGTAGCTAGTAAACCACCTGATAGAAGGAGGGGGTAGACCTAGACCACTGAGCTTTTGTAAAAGAAGGGGGTGAGCAACAGTGCCAATAGCCTTATTTAGTTCGAGAAATAAAGAGCAGACAAGTTTGCCTGAGTTAAGTGCTTTGTTAACTGTGTCCAAAAAGGATAGTAAAGCTGTGTCAGTACTTGGGCCTGGTCTAAACCCATGTTATGTGGAAGTAAGGAGTTGGTTTTTAAGAAGATAGTGGAGGAATTTTATCTGGACACATTTTTCAAGAAGTTTTGAGATGGGTGACAGTAAGGCAATAGGACGGTAATTGGAAATTTCAGTGGAGTTACCACCTTTGTATAGTGGTATAATAAACTATTTTTTTCCAGAGAGTTAGGACATAAGCTTCTAGGATAAATCTGTTAATGAGGATGGTTACTCGATATGCGACGGCTTCTACTGCTGTTTTGAGATGTCCTACAGGAATGTTGTCTGGAGAGTTAGAACAGGATTTAAGTTTGAGAAGTAACCTCTTTATAGTGTTAGTAGAGATAGTCTGTAGATAGAAAGCTTGTGAGAAGTTCAGAGAGAAGTGGTGTAGGGGGATGAGGTTGAGTCAAAGGGGGAAGGACATGGTAGAGAATGTTGGGGGGTGGTTGGGATAGTGTTAACTTGGGTGGGGTGAGGTTCAAGAGTGGGGGAAGAGATTGTTTATTTGATGTGACATTCAGTATACATTCAATGGTTGTTGAGCTATTTAGAAAAAAGTACAGTTGTGTACACTTACCATAAATATAGATGTTCAAGTATATTCACTGTTGCAGTCATTACATTTGGGTTATCTGCCTGCAGGTAGCCCTCAGCTGGCCTGAATATCAAAGTCTTGGGTCCTGCGTCGGATGCTGTCTCTTCTTCCATGACGTCAGGTCATCAGGGGTATAAAACATGCAGCCGATGCCATTACACCAGTTTTTCTTGCCCCAGATGTCAGATACCTCCATAATGGAAAGCAATTATATGTTAGATTACACCTCCAACAAAAAGCAAATACACCAGAAAGCTGAAGGGTGCTGGAGGGAGGGTAACCAGGACTGCAACAGTGAATACACTCGAACATCTAAATTTATGGTAAGTGTACACAACTGTACTATGTTCTTCATGTTTCACTATTGCAGTCATTATATTTGGGTTGATTCCCAAAGCTAAGGAAGGGACGAGGCATTTAGAGAGCATTAGAACCAGCTATTAAGCCCTGCAAAACTGCAGTGGCAAAACCAGCTCTGGATTTAGAAAAAATAGGCACGTGGTAATGCTTGGTGAAGGTATGTACAGAGCTCCAAGAAGCAGCTTCTAAGATGTCTCTGGTAGGAACACCTTTGAGAAAGACTTTAGAGGTAGATGCAGCCCTGGTGGAATGTGATCTTATCCCCTGTGGGGTAGGTTTTCCATGGTGCTTATAGCAGAAATGAATGCAATGGCCTATCCGCTTAGAAATGGTTTGCTTTGAAATGGCCTTCCCCTCTGCCCCTGCAGCAAAGCCAACTAGCAGCTGTTCAGATTTTCTGAAAGGCTTAGCCCTATCCAAATAAAATCTAAGTTGTCTGTGCAAGTCCAAAGAGTGCAGTATGTGTTCTCCCTTGTTTTGTGGATTTGGGAAAAAAGTAGGCAAATGAATGGACTGATTAAGGGCCACACTAGACACCACCTTGGACATAAAGGAATGATTGGTCCTGAGGGACACCCTGTCTGCATGGAAGATGATGAAGGGCTCCACTGCCATGAGGGCCTGTAATTCAGACACTCTTCTAGCTGAAGTGATGGCTAGAAGGAAGGCTGTTTTCCAAAAAAGGAATTTAAACTCTGCAGTTGCAGCTGGCTCAAAAGGAGGGAGAATGAGCCTTTCCAAAACAAAGTTAAGATCCCAGGCTGGAGTAGGGGCTTCTCTTGGGTGGTCTTATATTTCTGGCCCCTCTGAGGAATTGCTTTAGCAGGGGGTGAGAGAAGAGGAGTGATTCAGTATTATAATGTGCTGAGATGGCAGAGGCATGAATTTTAATTGACGAGAAGGAAAGGCCCTTATGGAGCATCTCTGTTAAGTACTGAAGAATATGAGGTAAGCTGGGAACAGTTGTGACCATCCCCTGAGTCTGGCTCTAGGAACAGTATCTTTTCCACTTTTCAGCATAGGATTTTCTAGTACTAGGCCTCCTTGCCTCCAGAGCTACATCTAGCACCTGCTTACTGAGGGATGCTATTGGAGAGCTCAAGGAATTAGCCAAGCTGCAAGGTTCAGGGTTTGAAGCTGAGGGTGCAGAATCTGGCCCTCTTGCTGGGACAGCAGGGAAGGGGTCTGAAGCAGGTGCCATGGTTCCAGCAGTGACATACTGTGCAAGAGGGGGTACCACTGCTAGCGTGGCAAGTCTGGTGCAATCAGTATTGTCCTTGGTTTGTCCTTTTTGATCTTTAGTAGAACTTTCGAGAGGAGAGGCAAAGGGGGAAGGCATAGACTGAGAGACTTTCCCAGGTGAAGGACAGGGCATCCACTTTCCAAGCTTGACTGTGAGAAGTCCTTGTGCAGAATTTGTCCAATTGGTAGTTCTCAGGGGAGGTAAAAAGGTCTATCTCTGGATTCCCCCATTTGTTTCTGAAAAGACTGAATATCTTTGGTTCCAGTTTCCACTCGTGTGGGTCCATGAGATTTCTGCTGAGGTTGTCTGCCAGTGAATTTAGCTTGCCTGGCAGGAAGTGAGCTTGTAGGTGCACTTGGTAGCTCAAGGCTGTGTTCCACAGAGCCATGGCTAGTCTGCAAAGAAGGTACGAGTGGATTCCCTCCTGCTTGTTTATGTAACACATCACAGTGGTGTTGTCTGTATTTACCAATAATTGTCCTGGAAGAATGTGGTCCTTGAAGGCTGTCAGGGAATTCGGTACAGCTCATATTTCTTTTTGACTGATATGCAGTTGCATCTGACTCGGGTTCCATTTGCCCTGAATGCACTGCCTTGCCAAATGAGCCCCCCATGCATAGTCTGATGCGTCTGTTGTTAGGGTTTGGGTGGCAGAGGGTAGAGTGAATGGGAGCCACTTGTTGTTGTAGCAGGCCTCTGCCCACCAAAGGAACTCTGTCTTTACACAAGGAATGATAGGAATCATTGATTCCAGGTACTGAGAATGTTGACACCACAGACGTTTTAGATACCACTGTAGTTTCCTCATATGCAGTCTTGCATATGGAATTAGTAGAATGCAAGAGGCCATGAACCCCAGGGCTTGCAGGATTTTCCTTGCAGATAGCTGGGTCCTTGTGGCCAGTTGTATGAAGTACGCTGTCAAATAAACTTGTTTCTCTGGCGTGACATAAGCCATCGGGGAAGTTGTGTTCAAGCTTGCTCCCAGGAATACAATTTGTTAGCAGGGTACTAGATGAGATTTAGTTTCGTTTATGGTGTACCCAGTGAGGTTAGAAGTTTCTTTACAAATGCCAGATGTTTTAGTCACCTGTCCTGGCTTTCTGCCTGAATTAAACAATCGTCCGGGTATGGGTATATTTGAATATATCTTGGCCTGCAAAATGCAATGACTGGAGCTAGACACTTTGTGAATACCCTGGACACAGTAGATAAGCCAAAGGGAAGTGCAGAAAACTGATAGTGCATGCAGCCTGCTCTGAAGCGTAGGTATTTTCTGCAAGATTCCCTTATTGAGATGTGCAGGTAAGCTTCCTTTAAGTCTATGGTTGCCAACCAGGCATCTTTGCCTAGCACAGGAAGCAGCTGTTGAAGTGTTAGCATTTTGAATTTTGGGATTACCAAAAAGGTGTTTAGAATGGAGAGGTCCCACATAGGACGCCAGGAGCTGTCTTTTCTGGGTACTGGGAAAAGTCTTGAGTAAAAACCTTGTCCCCTTTCTTCTGCTGGGACAGGCTGAATAGCCCTGATACTTAGAAGAGAGAGAACCTGCTGTTGAGCCTCTGCCCACTGATTTGGGGGGTAGGTCTGGCCAACCATTTGGGGTTGGTAAGGTGTGGAAGTGGAATCTCTATCCTTGGAAAACTATATTTAAAATCCATTTGCCCTGGGTAATGAGTTCCCAGTTTTTTGCATGCAGGACGATCTTTCCTCCTAAGGGAGCAGGCAGTTGAGCAGGGCTTGGAAGGTTTAAGGTTAAGTCATTGTGACATTTTTCCATAGGGAGGTGTCTTAATACCTCCAGCTTTGGAAGTGGAAGCCCCCTGCTGCTTAGGCCTGTGAGTACCTTGTGACTGTAGCCTAAGTGGTCTGCTGCTCCTGGGTTTGGATTGAAAAGGCCTGGAAGAGACAGGAAAGGACCAATTCTTAGAAGGTCAATGCCTACTAAATCTGGGAGGCTGTACTTACAGGAAATCTTTAACAGTTTGCATAGATTTAGCTTTTTCCTCCATCTTTTTAAGGACCTCTTCTGCTTTGTTGCCAACAGGCAGTCTTGGGTTAAGGGAGCATCCAGTAATTTAGCTTTAACATGATCTGGCAGATTTTGCTCCTTAAACCAAGTATGCCTTTCTAAAGTACAGACCTGGTGACAGCAGCCCTGCAAGATGCTTCTAAAGAGTCAAAACCACATTGCAAAGTATGTTTTCCAACTTGTTCAGCAGAATGCATTAAATCCTGTAATTCTTTATTTTCAGCACAGTCAGGAATCAACATCATTTTACGTTTAAGTAGCCCCATAATATGTTGTTGATACTTTAACATATGAACCTGGCAGTTTAAGGCCCTAATGGCCAAAGTAGCCAAAGTGTATATCTTCTTACCCCATCTGTCCAAGGCCCTGGAATCTCTGTCGGATGGGGTAGGGTTTTTGGCAGTAGTAGCCTTAATGCCCTTAGGTCCTTGGGAAATGGTCTCTGGGTCCGCAGTAGGGTTCTTAAAGAGGAACTTGTGATAATCAGGTACTCTGTAATACCTGTCAGGCTTCCTGGGAGCTGGAGATAAAGTGTCTGGGGCCAGGCTAGATTCCAAGAAGGCATCATCTACAATGTCCAGGACAGGAGGGATAGCTAATGGTCTGTGTTGAGGGAGGAGAAAGAATTCCCTAAGTCTCTTTTTGGAGTCAGAGTAATCCTGGCTTTTCCAACAGAAATGCTCCCTAAGAATGTGCAAGGTTTCACCAAAAGAAAAGTCCTCTGGAGGGGAAGTAGAAGGAATGGAGTCCTCTGTATCAGAATCCTCAGTAATCAGAAGAAACAGAAATTTCAGAACTCTGATCAGGAGAGTCAGAAGGGAAATCAGTTCTAGGTCTCTTAGAGGGTGAAGGCTAGCTTCCCCTAATTAAAGTAATAAGGTCTTCAGCCATTCTTATCATTTGCTTTTTAGGCATATGGACCTGACCATGCGGTTTGGACGTCGGTTTTCTAGGCGTGAGTCGAGTTTTAGGCTTTGAAGAAGAAGATGGCGTCGGTTTGAAATGCAAGTCAGTAGGTCTGAATACACCCTCAGAAGCCAGTGCCTGCACAGCGGCCCCAGACCCATCCAAGGTAGAGACATCCACAGGTTCCATAGTCGAAGAAGCATCTCGCGGCATACTGGACTCCGAATGGGTCTCAGTAGAGGCCTGCGAATCTGAAGTAGCGGGTATCAGGGGCTGCCAAAGCGCCTCACTGAGTACCGGTGAACTGGCGACTAGCTTAACGGAAGCGTCGTTGGCAGCTTTGGACCTATGCAGTCTGTCTCTGTCTTTATCTTTACGTTTTTTTGGAATGTCGGTAGTTGGGTGGATTACCGAAGCCATTTCTGGATAGTTAAACAGAATACCAAAATAATTTGCTGCAAAAAAAAACCGACGACAAATAGTCAGAGGGTTGAATAAGGCACAAAACCGACAGCGAGGGACGTCGTGGTCTGGGCCTAAGCAAGGAATGCAGTACGAATGAAAATCTTTATGAGGTATTTGTTTTCCACAGGTAATACAACTGTTAACTTTTACTGACATCAGTTATAAGCAAAAAAAATGATGCCCAATGGGGTACTTAGCTTTTTTGAAGACTTCGGTTCTTAAACTCGAAAACAAAAATTTCAGGAGTCGGCCGACCAGCTCTTGCGAACTGCTTCAGCTTCGGGCACCGCGCAGCAAGAAAGACTGGGGTAATGGCGTCGGCTACATGTTTTATACCCCTAACGACCTGACGTCATGGAAGAAGAGACAGCATCCGACGCAGGACCCAAGACTTTGATATTCAGGCCGGCTGAGGGCTACCTGCAGGCAGATAACCCTAATGTAATGACTGCAACAGTGATACACGAAGAACATTGTGACATTTATAACAAGAGAACAAGTGAAACCAAACAAATAGTACAGGGTACAGTATTAGTCAGACCTATTTTTAATAGCATCTCTCAAGTAACAAGAAACTACAGTTATCTGGCATCTACCAATCCCCCCATGGGTGCTGGTTAACCGAGAGTTTACTGTAACTTGATTCTAGCAAAAAACTTGGACTCCATCCATTTGAAATTACAGTGCAAACTTCCACAGCTCCATTGGAGGGAATGAGTTAATAGTAGGACATCTGCCTTGTAACAATTCCTAAAAAATTCCATTCTCTCACATTTGAGGAGCAAGTCAAGAAAGTCTGCACCCCTACAGGGTAAACAGACTAATTCATCCCAGGTATTTGTGTTTACAAAGTCCAGAAATGTCTGGGCATGCATATTAGGGGTGATATAGGATTCTCAATCATTAGTAGGATAGTTAAAGTTGCTCATTAATATGGTGTTGATTTAAATGAGGGTGTCTCCAGTGTATTTAAGTATGTGTTATGGGTTTCCTTGTCATAGAGGGGCCCTGGAGCTATAGCTTGCAAGGATATGATATCAGACTTTGCCTACGGTACGTAATTTGAATTTCAAGTTCATCATGTTTATTGTCAAGGTGTATATGTTTTTGATGTAAACTGAGACACATCCACTCTACTACCCTTCCTATGCAACGGGTCGTCTAAATGTGTGGAAGGTACTGTAGTCCTGCACTGCTGAGGTGCTCTCCATGGCTTTAATCCAAGACTAACTGCACAAACATCTAAAATATCCAGGGTAAGGAGAGCCTGCAGGTGGTGGAGTTTCTTGTTTGGACTCCTAGCATTGAGCAGTAACACCTTTAGCTGTTCTTGTGCTGGTTTTCTGCTAAGTCAAAAGGTTTATCAGATTGACAATGCCTACAAAAAAAAAGCACTACAGGGAAGAACATGGGTTTAAGCAATATAGGAAAATCTAAAGGGGAAAGTTGCAGACCATCTTTGGCAAAGTACTGTGGTTTGCCTTCCATATTCTCACAGGCTAACAAATATCATACCCCTCCACCCACTTTAATGACACCAAAAACTTAGCCAATTGTTAAAGTCAGTTATCTTCTGTTTATATTGTGGCATCATCCTTGGAGATGGTAGAATGCTGCTTATACTGGCTTAGGGCACGCAGTTCAAGAGCTCCATCATGCCTCTCTTTATACAGTCCAGACAGGTACATCTCAGGTTGTTTGCACTCACATAGACTATGACAGAGTCATACTGGTACTTATGGTTCAATGACCATGGTGTATGCATGATCTATAGGATTCCAGGCATGTGATAGGCAACTGACTGTCATTCTCTTCTTATTCAGCCCGGTGACTGGGACACCTGTGACTCTCAAAACAGAATCCCCTATGATCAAAATATTGGGTTGCATTGCTGTCTGCCTTATGGACACAGAGGTTGAGGTGCCATATGATGTGGCTGTATATGTCATGGTGGATGTTGTTTAGGTAGAGTGCTTTTGAGATTGCTGAGGATATTTATTGTGGGTGCAACATCTGGGAGCCATTTGAATTCATGAAAATTACATTTAGGAGTCTTGGCATATGTGGGTCTATGTGTCTGGTACAAAGTATATGTGGTGGGTACAGTGTGCATTTCTGACAACCTGTTTGCTATTACAACTGCAAGTATGTGAGAGCTTTGCCTCTAGTGACATTGTGTAACTACATCTCTCACATACTGCATCAGTTTAAAAATTAGGTGGTTGTAGGTAAACATAAGACAATTGCTACATTGTCTCAGGATGCCCATATCC
Source organism: Protopterus annectens (assembly GCF_019279795.1). Lineage (NCBI taxonomy): Eukaryota > Metazoa > Chordata > Ceratodontiformes > Protopteridae > Protopterus > Protopterus annectens. The sequence goes on along the minus strand of NC_056727.1, from coordinate 900,071,808 downwards.
ACCAAACAGGCTGGAGAGATAGTAGGAAAGTACATATCAATTCCTCCACATCCTTGGTACGTGATCACTAATGGATGGTACATGAGTGGTTCTAGAGTTGGCCAACTTTGGTGCTGTATGAGTACAGACTTCTATCAAGACTAAGCATGTGAGGAGGTGGTCCACAGTTTGCAAAGTAGTTGCTCTATGTGCAACTAAAATCTCTGGAATTTTGTGAAGTAGTTTTATAGGAAAAATTCAATTCTAAGTGCTTGTGTCTATACAAGGTAGTATCAAATGTCACTGCGCAATGAGCAATGTCATACAAATTCAACAACGTTATACAAATACAGATACTGACCAAACAAACTAATTTGGCCCCCTGGACAATCAGGAAATTTCATTTAGGGCTCTTCAAAGTGATTCTCAAGCTCAGAAAGAGATTGGGCTATTCTCTATTGCCACCAGAGCCCAGTTCAAACTCTTCTTAATGTAAAACACCAGCCAGATCAGAAAGTGCAAAAAGAAGCACTATTAACCAATCACAATTACAAAAGCACTTTAAGTTGATTTAAAGTACAAATACATGATACATAATGCAAAAATGTAGCAAACAGACACTGCTAAGTACAAAGGCACTTAACATGATTTGAGTGCAAAGACACAGCAAATAATGCGAAGTAGCACAGATAGAAACTGAGAAAATATGCAATCTAAGCAGGTTAATATACTTCTCTGTTATGGATGGCAAAGGATTGCAGCAAAACTCTCAGAAATATCAAACATGAAATGTTTAGAAGCTCTCAGTAAATAAACCAGACATAAAAACTGATTAAACAACCAAAATGGAAGCACCTTTTGGCATGTATCTCACTAAGCAGCTATACCAGCTTGACATACCTCAGTGTTTCCTCACCAAAACAATCCCTCTACTCAGATGTCATCTAGATCACTGAGGGGTGATCTCTGCTTACGCTTATGTGCTATGAATGATCTGGCACTCTTTGATCTCCTTCACCTAAATAAATCAGTGATAAAGCAAATACTCACTCTAGACACCTGAATCAATGCTACTACGTTATCACCACCAGATGGCATGACAGATATCTAACTCAAAGTATTTCTGTTTCTGGAACAAACTGCCATTACTATTTCCCTTACTGGATGGCGAATTACAAATTTTCACTGAGGGTATGTACAGAAAGTCTACTTAACAGACCAGTACAAGGTGATGTGGCTGAGATTCTCAATGGTCTCTTGGGTCATAAATTTAGTAAGACCCTATGACAGGCATATGGCAGCAAACAGTGAATAGATCAGACCTCCTTATCCCCAACAGCCTCCAGCTCATCCTGCAAAAAGTTCATTCATTCCTAGGCAAGCCTAGACATACAATTCCATGCAATAGTTTCCTGTATGTGCGCAGGGGCCTTTTCCTAGTGGGATATGCGTAGTACACCTGCCATGGGAGATGCCCAAGAGATCCAAAGTACTTCAGATGATTTTTTTCAACTCAGACCACAGTGGCTGTCTTCTAACATTCTTCATCTGTGACGAAAACTCATTTCAATAACTTGTGTCATATCCTTTTGGTTGTCATTCAAACATCATAAGTGAGGCGGGACAGAAACCGACTGGTACAATGATGGTCTCACATCAGCATCAGTTTGGTATGATACCTGCACTACAGCCACTGACATGGGATACAATCAAAATATCAACTGACCAAAATATCGATCACCGTACAGTACTGCACAGAACAACAAAACACATATGGTCAGCTCCATTTGTTGCCGCCTTTTTAGTACTAAAAATGAAGGTGGTGTGTTGTACGAGACTGCAGTACAGTGAGGACTTTTTTGCCCTTTCACCACTGAAATGTGATCTCAGAGTTGGTATATGCAAGTAACAGAGGGTGTGGTGGGCATGGGGGGGGGGGGGTTGCCCCCCTGCATAGAACATCTTTATACATTTTTCATTTTTTTTGTGTTTCAACCTTTTAGGGTCGATGTTTTGGTGTATTTATATTTTGAAAGTATTCTACTGATACTGCCCTTCACTAGTCAATCTCTTTACCCCCTCAAACATCACTCATGGATAAGACACCAAGAGAGTTAACCTGAAATAGCTGTACACCCCACTACCTGCACAGAGCAATGTATTCTTTATTTCTGTATGTTACTTGATTTCTGCCCCCGCAGATGATCAAGTTTCCCCCATACTGGGATCCCATTCCTCAGCATGGAGGTAACAATTATTCGGAGGAGGGATACCAACCTGATAGCCATGGAAGTAGTCTGTGCCCTTGCTGGCATCCTGGCAAATGAAGGTGTTTCTATTAAAGGCACAGCTCCTCCACAGTGCAGAGGGCATTTGACTTACATTACTGTGGGGGCTACTATACCTCCCCCGACAAATGTACAGTTCTGTGCACTAGAGTTTGAAGGCTACTACATTTATTTATTGATTGATTCATTACTTATTTTTTTTTTTTTATTTTATTTCACATTTGTTGACTGGGAAAGTCCGACAGGACACAGGTCCATTTTCAGCAGAGGCCCGGGGAGAAAGGCTCCACTTAAAAAACAATCTAACAAATAATCATTTTTTAAATTACAACACTTTCTTCTAAATGCATACAATATTATACAAGAACATATTTTACATTTCTTCACAGATATATGTATAGATACAATCATTGTATTCTAGAGGTAAACCAGTTGTATGTAGGAATATGTTTAACTGAGTGAACTGGCTCCTACCCAGGCCAAACAGGAAAGACAGAATAAAAGCATAATTTGATCGTAAAATCTGCAGTAAGACGTATGGTAAACAATTCAAGTACCATATGCAAAGCGGCACATTAAGAACTAATACAACCAAACAGAACAGAACAAATAACAGAAATTACAACACTGCAAATCATCTGACCTGGACTGCGCCCCCCTCCCCCCAGATGGGCATGCCCATCCTCTAACAGACACCTCAATTAGTAATCTGATGTAACTGTACATCCCACTACTGCAGACAGCAATGCATTCTTTACTTCTACTAATCAAACCCAGGTTACCTGGGTCATAGCCAGGGCTTTATCCCACTATACCAACAGGGTTGGCTGTAGTGCACTTTTCCAGAAAAGAACCATGAACTCTGATTTGAACCTGCTGACTTTCATCTCAATCACTTCAAACTCAGCAGTGAATTGCTCCACAGCATGCCAAGGATCACAGTCATTTGAAGTTAATTTATCATTTGCAGACATAAATGATACAACCCTCACAACCTCAAAATGGATACTCTCCACCCCTTGACTGCATCCTTCTTTTTTTAAAACAAAATATTTCATCTTATGTGTGTGTGTGTGTGTGTGTGTGTCTGTGTGTGTGTGTGTGTGTGTGTGTGTGTGTGTGTGTGTGTGTGTACACATATATAGACATAGATATACAAGTGTACATATACATTGATATAGATATATGAATAAACTCAACATCAATATAACATTATCCAAACAGTTTCAAACAGCAGCACATGTACAAATCATCTTTCCCTATTATAAGTAACATTACTGTTGGACAATCTTTCAGGTGCAAACGTTTAACATTTCTTAAATACTTACAGTAAATAATCTGTCTCAAAACTAACTTTATAATAAATAATTTGTATAGCTTTCTTCACAAGGGAGCAGTCTTGGCACTAGAGGACAGCTTTGAATGCACGAACTGGTCGATGTTTAGATAGGCAGCTGTAAAGGACCACCATACTGACCTAGAGGAGTATACGAAATCTGCAATGGCCTACATTTTAAAATATGTTGATAATGTAACAGTCATCAAATGCATCACCATGCGTGCTAATCAGAAACCCTGGCTATCTGGTGAACTATATGAGCTCCTAAAGGCATGAAATGCTGCATTTAAATCAAAAGACAAGGATGCCCTAAGAGTGGCCAGAGCAAATCTTAGTAGAGGTATAAAGGAGGTTAAGAGGACCTACGGATGTAAAATTCAGGGACACTTCTCTGACCAAAGGGACTCCAGATGTCTCTGGCAAGGCATACAAGCCATAACTGACTACAGGCCTGCATCCTCCCCATGTGATAACATAGAATTTCAACAATACTATGCCAAAACAACTCCCTGTCGAACAGGGTGAGGAGGTGCTATGTCTAAGAACATCTGATGTTTTGAGGACCCTGAGGCGAGTAAACACAAGAAAAGCAGCTGGTCCTGATAATATTATGGGAAGGGTTCCAACAGACTGTGCTACCCAAATGTCCACTATACTAACAGATGTATTCAACACATCCCTGCAACTAGCCACTGTACCCAGTTGCTTCAAAAATACGACAATGATTACCTTACTCAAGAAATCCCAACAGACAAGCCTAAATGATTACTGGTCAGTTGCTCTTACATCAACAGTAATGAAGTGTTTTGAGCAGTTGATCAAAAACCATATCTCTTCAAGCCTACCTGCAACACTGGATACATTACTGTTTGCTTATAGATCGAACCGCTGCATGGCTGATGCAATAGCTACAGCACTTCATGAATCCTTGGCACATCTAAAAAACAAGAACTGCTATGTCAGAATGCTGTTCATCGATTTTAGTTCCGCCTTTAACTCCGTCATCCCCCCAGAATCTGATATCGAAGCTGACTCAGCTGGGCATCAACACCAACTGGATACTGGACTTAGTGACTGAACTGTTATTTCCCGCACATACTTTTTGGGGTCTGTTGATGAGAGTTATATTGAGCATGGGTGTCCCTCAGGACTGTGTCCTGAGTCATCTGACATTCGCCTTATTGATGCATGACTGACTGCATGACCAAACATGAATCCAACAAAATCAACAAGTTCACGGATGATACCACTGTCGTAGGTCTTGTCAGAAATGGTGAGGAAACGGCCTACAGGGATGAAGTGGAGCATCTGATAGGTTGGTGCAACAGCAACATTCTGGCCTTAATTGTTAGCAAGACCAAAGGATTAGTAGTGGACTTCAGAAGGACTCAAGAGATACATCAACCTCTGGAAATTAAGAGGGTGGCAGTGAAAAGAGTCAAAATCAACAAGTTCCTGGGGATGCACATCTCAGATGACCAATCCTGGTCAACTCATATTAACCACACAGTGAGGAAGGCACAACAACATCTGCAATTCCTACGAAAACTGAGGAAGGCAAACCTCAGTCCATTCTCAAAGCCTTCTACAGGGGGACCATTGAGAGCATCCTCTCAAATAACATCATAGTTTGGCATGTTAATTGCAAAGCATCTGACTACAAGGCTCTCCTGAGGGTAGTGAGGACAGTGGAAAAAGTCATTGGTTCCTTGGTACCATCCATGGATGATCTGCACAAGACTCGGTGTGTGGGAAGGGCTAGGAAGATAATGATCCACCTTACCCTGTGTCCATGGCATGTACTTCCCACCTTTCCTCGGGCAGGCGGTATTGCAGCTTACACTGAAAAATATCTAGACTGAACAGGCGCTTCTTCCCTCTATTCATAAGGCTGCTGAACTTGAATACCAGGTATGATAGCAAATAATCCAATCAATATGCCACATGCTGTGAAGTATCATCTATAGTAATCACTCTGGCAAATTGCTTCAGTAACTGGTACAATTAGCCTAATTTCTTTTGCTATTACTTCCTGAATGTGCAATTATCAGGAGTGAGTCACCACTCCACATTTGTGCAATATGGACATCAGAATATATCATACTACAGCTGAAGTGCAATATCAAAGCAATCACAATATGAAGTCGTAGTCTTTTTAATACCTACTAGTATAATACTGTCTAATGTCTTCATGTCCAATTGTGGTAACTTATTGCGTTGTTAATATTTAAAGTATTACTGTATGTGCATTAGTCTTACTGTCACTCAAACTATGTGTTCATTGTTGTCTTGCACTGGGACCAAAGCAATGTAATTTTGTTCAGCTTGCACTGCTGTGTATACAGTATCTGATCAACAGTAAAGTTTACTTTGACTCTGACTTCACTTAATTCAATAACTCAATCAACAACATAAATCATACAACATAATAATAATAAAAAAAAACAAGAAAAAAACGCCAATAAAATAATGGCTAGGCATTGAGAGAGCCCCCCCAAACACACACACATTTTCAAATATTGTACAACAGCAGTTTTTCATATATTATTATCACAGAGGTTCAATATCAATTTATAACAATGTAAAAGAAATAAGATAAAGACACAGATATGTTTCTTCAAATCCACAGTCAACTGCTGTTAATTCCTTAGATTACTTTCCATTTCTCTACACAGTTTCTAATGCATCCATCCACCTAGATACATGCTTTTGCCAAAAAAAATTTCTTTACAGTTCAACCTTGTCTGACCTCCACATTCCATTATGTGAATTACATCTCTACTTGTTGGGACCACTACAGACTCCCATCTATGAGTTGCTGTTTTTTTTTTTATTTTATTGCCATGACTGGATGTCATTATTCACCCAATTTACACAATCTTTTTGGTAACCTTTAAGTTCTTTTGTAAAAATGTTAACACCAAACATACCAGGTCATCTTTAAAAAAAAATGAACACAACCAAAAAATATGTTCCAAAGTACCTAGCAACCTTCATCACACTTTCAACAGTGAGCATTTATGTACACTTCCAACAGTGAGCATTTATGTTTAGAAAATCAATTACAACCACAAAAAAATGTGCAGTAGTATTTGTGAAGACATATCCACGCAGATTCTAAAATGTAGTGACTTTGTAGCATATACAGGCAATAGGCATCGTCTTTCCCATGCAATTACAGCAACCTTCTTTTTTAACATATAGTCTCCCTCTCCCCTTATTTAGCTCACTTTTGTACTAAGATCTCTGACAGCCATATATTGAGAATTAGTAATTACTTTATAAATGCAGCATCATTTCTAGCCTCTTTCAGTAAAGGTAATAATTGTGATGTAGCACTTTTTAACGTACTACCTGAGGTATACTAATTACCCCTTTAGATCCCACTTACAGAAAACCTGTTCGCACATATTTCTGCTGTACTTGTACTAGTGTATCACCATCTCACCTTACCTGTTCTTAATATTTTCATTTTCCTATCTCTGCAGGGTTGAACTTCCCCCTTCTCCTGGTACACCTTGGATGCATTTTAATATCTCATCCATGCAAATCACCCACAGACATAGGAAACAAGACAGACCCTTAGAGAAGTTCTAAGCTTCTCATAAAAAGATCTGACTAAAAGCAAAAAAAAAAAAAAAAAAAAGTTGTTGCTCCCAAAAGCATGTGATAATGGCCCTGGGATCACATACTGTTGTAGCACTTCCCACAAGATAATCTTCTGAACGCATTTACATGTGCTCTCTGTGTTCATAAAACACATATACAGCTTTGGAAAGCTCTCAAGACCCTTCCAATATCTACAAGGACAACAAACTCGCCTAGTGTTGTGTCATCAGCCTGGACTTCACACTGCTTCTCCTGAATTAGATGCTTGTTGTTGGATAAACCCTCCTTTTAAGCACTCTGGCATAAGTGCTCCCAGGGAGGATGAAGACTTCTTTATTGCTGGAACTTACACTCTTGTGTCCTTCTTTATGAAAATGAGGACTGCTACCTTAATTTGCCAATCCAAAGGTAATGTCCAACCACTTATAAATGAAAAGACCTACTAACCACAACTACATCCTAAAATAGCACTCATTCATTCTATGATACCTGCTTTATCCAGTTCTGTGTTGTGGGGGAGGCAGACACTTACAGGCACAAAACAGAGAAACTACATTGGAAGGCATGTGTACATCCACTAAAACATGGTACACTCCTCCTAGCAATTTGGGACATCACCAATTTAGCTGCCACATGTCTCTGGCTAAGAGAGAAAAGTGCAGTACTTGGCAAAACCCAAGAAAGAGACAGCATACAGATTCAACACAGAAGGTACTCCTTCTAGGAGACTACCTTGAGAACCAAGCAATGCTAACCACTACACCTGCAAAAAATAAGATTTACCTAAGCGTCAGACAGTTTTAATTTTGCAATTCATAATCTGTACTTTCTTCTTTCATGTTATATTACTAATTGATAGGCTATGATGTTCAAAGACACAGTACCCTTACAACTGAAAAGGATATTGAATTAACTTTTTAAAAGCATACTATACATACAATATAAGGAAATGTCATCATTAACAAACTGTTACGATTAGCTGAAGCCAATCATAACTAAACAAAAGACAGTGTCAACCCACTAATGGAGGTGTAAGTGCCTGCATCACAACCTGGCATTAGGAGAGCAATCAGGAAGGGATCACAGTGACTATGCTTCTGCCAATTTTCTTCTGCCATGTAGGAAGGAGATGCAACTTGGGGCTGAGTGCCCTGACAATCTATCACTGGAGGATCACTGGAGGAGCCCAGCAACTTGACAAGTGGTATCCATCTAAGACATTGTAATGGCTGCCTGAGAGGTTATGTCACTTACTTAGGCTACTGCGCTTACTTAGGCATGTGCAAAACAGTACAGAAGTAAAATATTGGACTCCAGCTTTAAATAAAAGGTGTCATATTTCTCACTTTATTTTTTAAATGTATTTATATTATTTACAAAGTAAGGAAAGAGAAGGAACACTGAACATTTTCCTTCAGAATTAATCAAAGCAACAAAAGTACAATGATATTAATTTTTTCGTTACGATTTTAGTGCACATTATTATATTTTGATAATCAAGACTAACTTGTTCCAATAATTCAATTTCAAAGGATTTTTCACATTTCTCAAGTTTAATGCATATTTTTCATTTTTACAAAAAAGCGGCCAAATTAAAAAAAAATCATCAAATGAAGGTTCAATATTAGAATTCCACTTTTTAGTTACAGCATCTATAGTGCATGCAGTAAACCCCAAAATCTGTTGTATTGAATACAATGTATAAGTGAAGGAACAGGTGCATTTATCAGAATTACTGATCTTGTAAGTATGCAACTGTCAGTCCAAATTCTATTATATCAATCTAAAATCAGTAAGTTTTTCACAGTCAAAGAAAATACAAATTCCATCAGCTCTTAGTACTTTTTTAAATCTCCAACAAATGGAAGTTGCTACTCTTTACTCTATGAATATACTTCCACATAAAGATCTTCTAATGTTTGCTTATAAAAGATTTCTAATGTATGTTTATAGATATTTCACTAATTTGTTTGTGTCTTTCGGCTTTTCCCGGTTAGGGGTCGCCACAGCAGAACTCCGGTCCGCTAATGATTGGCAGTAGAGTTTTACGTGCTGGCTTGCCGGGCCGAACGCACAACCTTCAACGAAGGAACGCCCGTTCACACATGTTGCCACACAGAAGACACTCTAACTGAGAATTGAACGGGCAACGTCTAACTGTGAGGCGACAACGCTACCACAGCACCACCACCGCAGTCTAACAGACGTTAGTATTAAATATTTTTTTTTTCTTCTAAAAGTTCATTAACATCTAAAGAATCTATAAAGTTCAATTAAGTTTTATCTAAATCATTTTTATTGTTTACTAAAATCTTAAAAAGTTTAGATAAACTACCTTTATAGGAAATGACTTCTCAAACACTGTTACATATCAAACATTCTTATAAATGTGGGTATGCATATTTTTTATTTTCCTCTGGTAAATTTATATAAGATTTAAAATTATCTATGGAAGTCTGAGTTTAACACTTTAAAGATGCTTTTAGATTTTTTTTCAAAATGTCATCGGAGATTACAATATTAGCTTTAGTAATACAGTCATACCAAGATATGAAATTATTATTTTTATATGGAATCATATCAGAATAGGAACAAGTGTCACTAACTCCCACTGTTGAAGCTATAGCAAACATTAAACATTTCCATTTTTTTTAGGTAATGGAGACTTGTATATACAACTTCTAAATGTTTTAAAATTTATGTTAAATAGGAGGAATCTAGTTTTACCATTGCGTGTCTTCTAGATAGTGTTTTAAAATCAAAATAAAACTATTTTTACCTATTTTCAATTTATATGAATGTTTTAATTTATATTAATTCAATACAATTTGTTCTGGAAGGACTTTACAACTATTATGGCTTGGAGTTAGGTACTGAACAATTATATTAAACACAGTGGTAAAAGCATAGATTTTAAATCTGGAAAATTAATTTCTTCATATTCCCATATGCTTGAATGATTCTTAACTGTTGTTCTTGGCTTTATTAGAAACCATAAGAATGACAGCAAGAATGTTATCAATTTTTTTATAATCTTTTTTTCCTTAGGCAAGAGAGATGTTGTTTGTAACACATACATTACTTTTGTCAAAATGATCATCTTAATAAGTAATAACCTTTCTTTAAAAGTAAAGAAAAACATTCCATTGTTCTACAAGAGAATTAATTTCATTAATAACTTTGGAGAAATTCATATTTATGATTCAATTAATGTCTAAGTAAATTTATTTTCCTAAATAATTAATCTTTTGCTTTCCCAATTATATTTGTCTTTTAAGTGACTTACTTGTTGATTTATCAAAATAATTTCAGATTTGCTGTCATTAAATTTCATAGAGGAAACATATTTAAATAATTCAATTTCTTTATTCAATTAATCAAAACATATATTAATAGCTTATAAAGTGAACAATATGTCATCAGCAAACAGCTATATTTTGGATTGAGAATTCTTATTAATTTTAAACCCTGTATTCTCTTATTATTATTTCTTATACTATCTGCAAATGATGTGACTACCAAAGCAAATAATAAAGATGATAATGGACATCCCTGCCTAATCCCTTGATTCAACTTAAATGAACTGGATACAAAATGTCCAGTTTTAATAAATGCATAGGCATCTGCATATACTTTTTTACCAATTCAACAAATGAGTACGGAAGTTAAAATAACTGGAATTTTCTCTTTAAAACACTAATCAACTAAATCAAAAGCTTTTTCAATGTCAAGTCCAATTAGAGCTGCCTTTTTTTCTTTTTAGCTTTATCCAGTAATGTGATTACCCTTTTTATATTATATGCTAAACTGTTTATAATAAAGCCTGTTTGAATCAACATTTAATAATTAAATTGGTCTATAAGATGATATTAATTCTTCCTTTTTACCTTGTTTAAGAACTGGTGATATTAAGATATAGTTCCAAAGAGAATGAATTATTTTTGTATTATAAATTAAATGAAAGGTTTCATTTAATAAAGTGATTATCTTTATTGGAAATAATTTACATACTTCTGCAACTATGCCATCCAAATCCAGGGTTTTCCCTGTTTAACTTAATTTCATAACATCTTTAAGTTCCATTATATTACAGGGTTTATTTATCCTTTTAAAGTGATTTTCATTCAATTTACTAGAAACTTCCCCCCAAGTAATTATCACTTGTTTCATTTTCAGTTATGATAATATTCTTTTTATTCAATTTTTTATGATAGTCTTTAAAGACTGATAACATTTCTTCTAAGTTTGATGTACATTTTTGTTGTTGTATTTGAATTATTATTAATTTATTTTGTATTTATGTCATTTAAAATTTTCTAGAGCAATTTCAGTTTTATGATTAAGTATTTTTGACAGCTTTTAGTTAAATCCTTAATTATTTCTGAGTTATTCATTTTTGGTAATAGAAAAACAGGAACTAGACTGATGCCACATATTAGTAACTTTTAATCATTTCTTTTGATTCAAAGTTATTCTTTCTTTTAATTTTGTTCATATCTATTTTCCAATTACTTCTTGGATATACATTTTAACGTATCCCATAAGACAATATTAACTATTCCATTATCATTTAGTTGAAAAAATATTTCAATTTGTTCTAAAAGATAACTTTTAAAATCTTTTATCTTTGCAGTATATTCTGGTATTTTATTTATGTATTAATTGAAAATATCTACAGTCTAAGTTTATATTCAAACAAAGAATTATGATCAGTTAATGGGCAAGGAATAATTCCAAAGGTTTCAACTTTATTTACTATACCTATTAAAATATATATTTTGTCAGTATGTGTTTGTGTACCCTGAGCATATGAATGAGTAAAGAAGAAAGTTTTGTTCTCTAAAATTATTACATTTTTTAAACTGTTAGCATTAATCCACCTATTTAATATTTTAGCAGGAGCAAATAATTTAATATGTTTAATAGTACACCTATCTTTTTTATCTTGAATACAAATAAACTCTCCTAACAACAATCTGACTATCTTTCCATAGGCCTTGCAAAATTTCCAAATACTTTCTTACAGCATCTAAACCTAGTCCTGGAATCCAATAAAAAATGCTAAGGTATAGATTTTTCATTATAAAGAACAGATAACACATTCCTTTGGGATCTTTATATTTATTAATTATTTTTGGCATCAACAAACATTTTCTCCATAAGATAGCAGTGCCTCTTCTTTTTTGCTAAATGAGGAAAACACTTCCTAGTTTGAGTTACTTACTAACTGTATATTATTTTCTAATAAATGTGTTTCTTGCCGGAATATAATAGCAACCTTTATTGACAACCAACTATTTCATTAGTGATCTTCTTTAATTGCCACTATTCAGTCCAATTGCACCAATACATATTAATTTTAAAGGAGATGTTGTTCTACTATTATTTCATTATTATAATTCTATTTATACAGTGAAGATATATTCATAGTTGATTTCTATTGTTACTAATACTTTTACACTACTGTATATGCCTACAAAAGTCTTTTCTTTCCTTCTGAATAGAAGAATCAGATAAAATTTAATTCAAAACTACTAATTCAAACAATTTGATAGCAAGTAACTGTAGCTTATTTATAACCCTATCATCTATGGATACTTGTAATCACAATCTAACATATTAGACACATTGTCTAAACAAACACCAATATCCATTTCTGATCCAATTTCAAAATTCCCTATTGTAACTTATGCATAAAATCCAATTACCCAAGATTAATTACAATTACAGAGACCATATACTTAAAATAATTTTAATAATAAAGAAAACAATACGAACAAAGTATCAGTATTATTGAAAACTAAGAGTTTTGATTAATATTAAATGTTATATAGTTCGATATGTCTTTTTGAGAAAATTAAAAAAAAATGAATTAGAAACTAGCAGTAACATATTTATGACGGCTTTGTAATTGCATCAGAATAGACTTTATTACTCTATAAAGCAAACAAATCACACCAAACTAATTCCTTCCTTTCTTGTAACCATTTGAACCTACACGGGTTTGATGTTTATAACCTATCACTTGCTACCTGATCTTATGCAAGATATTTGGCCTGATCAATTGATTTACTATTATATTCAGTAACACACTTTTATCAATGTATTCACAATATCATGGAAGAGAGGTAAATAAATAGACTAAGTGCATAATTACCATTATAGCTAAATTAATATAATTAATCACATCACTGCTTTCAATAAAATATCATTTTCAGTCCCTATTCACCTTCTCCTGCAACACAGTCTAGTAGTTAGGCACTTTTGAACATTCTTAAACTTTGGCATTTTATATTTAAATAAGATACCAATATTTTACAGACAAACTTACACAAATTATATACAAGTGCCAAATTTTAAACATGTCTGACCTCAATTTTGTAACAAAAGACTTAGAATGTACAAAGAATTTTCTCAGTACTTGTGAAGGGCAACTACTTAGACAAGCGCATTACATCACAAAAAGTACAATATTCAATAAGGTAAAAGCATAAAATACAGAAAATCAAATTACATTATGTAAATTGTAAATATATTCAAAGGCAAGTTCTCAGTGGATCATTTCTTTAACAAGTTCCAGGATACATTATATTATTTCACAGTTGTTCTTAATACTTTCAAATTGCAAGGTTGTTTCTATATAACTCTGAAAGCAACCTGATCAGTTTGAAAAATTTCTCATTAAGGGAATTCTATAACTTTATAACATTTAAAATCCAGATGTGACTATATGTAACTTCACAGCACCTATTTGCATCTTGTAGATATATACCTCTGCTCTTCGTTCATTATAAATGAGAAATATCCTAATATTTTGAGAATGCAGGTAGATGCAATGTTGTTTTGCAAGAATAATGTTAATACCCTGTGAAATTCCAGAATAATACCCCCCTCAAACTGTAGATACTATTACTTGTCATACTTCACATTTAAAGTTTTAGAGCTCATTAGAAATAATCCCTTTAGTCTAAAACATCTGTCAACCATCACACCTAACTGCATTAGCTATGTATTAGAAAACTGATGCAATACATTTCTTGTATTCTAATGCATTCACCCTCTGTGCAGCTTAAATATACTAACATCTCCAGCTGTTGTGTCTTTCGGCTTTTCCCGGTTAGGGGTCACCACAGCCGAACTCCGGTCCGCTAATGATTGGCAGTAGATTGTTACGTGCCGAGTTGCCACCCCTGACGCACAACCTTCAACGAAGGTACGCCCATTCACACGTCTCCACACAGAAGACGCTCTAGCTGAGAATTGAACAGGACAACGTCTTACTGTGAGGCGACAACGCTACCGCAGCACCACCACCGCAGATACTATGCTAACATCTCCAGCTAGGAGGTGAATATACAAAGAGTTTGTGCTTCATGTTTGTCTAGACACCACATACACTAATAGACTTAGATTAAGCTTCATGATGCACATTTAGGTTTCTAAATAGTCGGTATGCAGTCCAAGAAATCATAAAAGCTAGCTCAATTTCCCAATTGCAGAAGTTTTACCCTCAGAGACTGGAAGATCAGATATAACCTGACAAGCCTGGGATAGGAGAGCCAACAAATACCGCGACATATGGGCCTGATAATTAACAGCCCTAAAAGCCAAGGTGTAAGCCTTCTTACTTAGCCTATGCATGGTTCTGCTATCTTTATCAGAGGGCAGTAATTTGGGAAAAGGAAGCAATTGAGAGGGCTTGTCAGAGGCTACAGACACCACTGAGGGATCAGGACATGTTTACAAAATTTCACAGTCCTCAGGCACTCTATAAAATGTATCAGGTTTCTTGGGAAGCAGGGGGTTGAGAATCTGGAGCTTTATAGGCATTGGAAAATGCATCCAACAAAGCAGCCAAAACAGGAGGAACAGCAGAAGGTTTAGAAAATTCCATTTGCAGCAACTCATAGTACTTCTTATGAGTCTCAAAGACCACAGCACAATCCCATTTAAAGAACTATATCATCCTGAACATTGTGTCCCCAAAAGAAATCTCTTCAAAGGGAGTATCAGTACTGGTAAATTCCTCTTCCACTGACGCATAGTCCAAAGGAGAAGGAATCTGTGAACAGTAAGCAACGGCTTCCTCATCTGAATCCAACTCCTTCTCAGACAAATTCTGTTCCCTGGGTCTTTTAAGGGCAATAGAAGACCAAGTTGAGCAGGAACAGAAACACCCTGAGGAGGTTTCAATGCCATCAAAGCACTAAACAACCTCTAAGTGAAGGCCTATCACTCACTCACTCTGTGGATCCATAGGTGCAGGAGAAATATGTTTAGTTTTTTTTGTTTTTCTTTAATGGGATGTCTACCTTATAAAACTTGGAAAGCTCTGACCCAGGACAGCATTCAATAATGGTAGTAGGGATTTCTTCTCTGACTAAAACCTGAGGAACACACCGGGCCCCTCAGAAATTATCGACTGTGGTTCCCCCAAATGTCCGAAATGGACAGCTGCAAAGTAGTAAAGATATTTGGCCCTTCAGGAAGGTATACTTTAATAATTGGTGGAAACAGGAGATACTTTTGATGCCTGTTGATTAATATTAAATGTTATATAGTTTGATATGTCTTCTTGAGAAAATTAAAAAAATAAGAATTAGAAACTAGCAGTAACATATTTATGACGGCTTTGTAATTGCATCAGAATAGACTTTATTACTCTATAAAGCAAACAAATCACACCAAACTAATTCCTTCCTTTCTTGTAACCAATTGAACCTATACAGGTTTGATGTTTATAACCTATCACTTGCTACCTGATCTTATGCAAGATATTTGGCCTGATCAATTGATTTACTATTATATTCAGTAATACACTTTTATCAATGTATTCACAATATCATGGAAGAGAGGTAAATAAATAGAATAAGTGTATAATTACCATTATAGCTAAATTAATATAATTAATCACATCACTGGTTTCAATAAAATATCACTTTCAGTCCCTATTCACCTTCTCCTGCAACACAGTCTAGAGGTTAGGTACTTTTGAACATTCTTAAACTTTGGCATTTTATATTTAAATAAGAGACCAATATTTTACAGACTTAAATTTACACGGTGGTGGTGTTGCGGTAGCATTGTCGCCTCACAGTAAGCCGTTGTCCTGTTCGATTCTCAGCTACAGCGTCTTCTGTGTGGAGACATGCGTGAATGGGCGTACCTTCGTTGAAGGTTGTGCGTCAGGGCCGGCAACTCGGTACGTAAAAAATCTACTGCCAATCATTAGCGGACCGGAGTTCCGCTGTGGTGACCCCCAACCGGGAAAAGCCGAAAGACACAACAACAACATATACAAGTGCCAAACTTTAAACATGTTTGACCTCAATTTTGCAACATATGACTTAGAATGTACAAAGAATTTTCTCAGTACTTGTGAAAGGCAACTACTTAGACAAGAGCATTACATCACAAAAAGTACAATATTCAATAAGGTAAAAGCATAAAATACAGAAAATCAAATTACATTATGTAAATTGTAAATATATTCAAATGCAAATTCTCAATGGATCATTTCTTTAACAAGTTCCAGGATACATTACATTATTTCACAGTTGTTCTTATTACTTTCAAATTGCAAGGTTGTTTCTATACAACTCTGAAAGCAACCTGATCAGTTTGAAAAATTTCTCATTAAGGGAATTCTATAACTTTATAACATTTAAAATCCAGATGTGACTATATGTAACTTCACAGCACCCATCTGTATCTTGTGGATATACACCTCTGCTCTTCGTTCATTATAAATAAGAAATATCCTAATATTTTGAGAATGCAGGTAGATGTAATGCTGTTTTGCAAGAATAATGTTAATACCCTGTGAAATTCCCGAATAATACCCCCTCAAACTGCAGATATTATTACTTGTCATACTTCACATTTAAAGTTTTAGAGCTCATTCGAAATAATCCCTTTAGTCTAAAACATCTGTCAACCATCACACCTAACTGCATTAGCTATGTATTAGAAAACTGATGCAATACATTTCTTGTATTTTAATGCATTCACCCTCTGTGCAGCTTTAATATGCTAACATCTCCAGCTAGGAGGTGAATATACAAAGAGTTTGTGCTTCATGTTTGTCTAGACACCACATACACTAATAGACTTAGATTAAGCTTCATGATGCACATTTAGGTTTCTACATAGTCGGTATGCAGTGCAAGAAATCATAAAAGCTAGCTCAATTTCCCAATTGCAGAAGTTTTATCCTCAGAGTCTGGATGATCAGATATAACCTGACAAGCCTGGGATAGGAGAGACAACAAATACCGCGACACATGGGCCTGATAATTAACAGCCCTAAAAGCCAAGGTGTAAGCCTTATTACTTAGCCTTTCCATGGTTCTGCTATCTTTATCAGAGGGCAGTAATTTGGGCAAATGAAGCAATTGAGAGGGCTTGTCAGAGGCTACAGACACCACTGAGGGATCAGGACACTTGTACAAATTTCACAGTCCTCAGGCACTCTATAAAAGGTATCAGGTTTCTTGGGAAGCAGGGGGTTGAGAATCTGGAGCTTTAGAGGCATTGGAAAATGCATCCAACAAAGCAGCCAAAACAGGAGGAACAGCAGAAGGTTTAGAAAATTCCATCTGCAGCAACTCATAGTACTTCTTATGAGTCTCAGAGACCACAGCACAATCCCATTTAAAGAACTCTATCATCCTGAACATTGTGTCCCCAAAAGAAATCTCTTCAAAGGCAGTATCAGTACTGGTAGATTCCTCTTCCTCTGATGCATAGTCCAAAGGAGAAGGAATCTGAGAACAGTAAGCATCTCTAAGAATCCAACTCCTTCTCAGACAAATCTGTTCCCTGGGTCTTTTAAGGGCAACAGAAGACCAAGTTGAGCAGGAACAAAAACACCCTGAGGAGGTTTCAATGCCATCAAAGCACTAAACAACCTCTAAGTGAAGGCCTATCACTCACTCACTCTGTGGATCCATAGGTGCAGGAGAAATATGTTTAGTTTTTTTGTTTTTCTTTAATGGGATGTCTACCTTATAAAACTTGGAAAGCTCTGACCCAGGACAGCATTCAATAATGGTAGTAGAGATTTCTTCTCTGACTAAAACCTGAAGAACACACCGGGCACCTCAGAAATTATCGACTGTGGTTCCCCCAAATGTACGAAATGGACAGCTGCAAAGTAGTAAAGATATTTGGCCCTTCAGGAAGGTATACTTTAATAACTGGTGGAAACAGGAGATACTTTTGATGCCTTTCCTCTTAAGTTTTTAATAAGTGGCAAACAAACTTTTATTTTACTTATGTCAGTTGTAGAATAGTCATTGTCAAAACAAATAATGTTTTCTCCAATTTTTTTAGGAGGCCTGGACCAAGCTGCTTTTAATATTTGATCTTTTTCCATACTTGACAAATTTCACTACTATCGAACAAGGAGAAACTTTATTTCTTTTTGACTGTGATACCAAGGAGCTATGAGCTCTCTCTTTCCTGAAAGACACAGCCTTAGGTACGTTTAAAGATTTACATAGTCACGTAGTTATGTCCTTCATATTTCTCAGGTATTCCATACATTCTTACATTGTTTCTTGTAAGGTGGTCTTCCATGTCATGCACTTTTTCAATAAGCCAGTTACTCTTGTTTTAAAACAAACTCAGTCTGTATTTCATTTTCAGCTCCGTGATTATTCAAAGTTTCTTGTATACTTGTTATTATGTGTGCACTCTGCTGTTTTATAATGCTACTTATGTTGTCAACCTTATTATTGCTTTCTTCTTTGAAAGTGTCTATTTTCAAATCCAAATACAGAAAAAGTAATAAGGGATCTGGAGACCCACGTAGATAGCAATCTCTCCTTTAATAATCATATTGCCAAGGTGGTTGGAAAATCCTTCTACGTGGCCCACCTAATCTCAAAAGGGTTCGCATCCAGAACAAAGGAGGTTATTGTGCCTCTCTACTCATCACTTATTAGACCCATTACAGAATACAACGCCCCATTTGGGATGTACCTTACAAGACACCTGCAACAGCTGGAAAGGCTACAAAAGTACCTCACCAAGAGGATTACTGGCCTCAAACAGATGACCTATGCAGCCCGACTAAAAAAACTACAGCTGTACTCGGTTGCATACCGTTTACTCAGAGGTGATCTCTGCTTGACATACAAGGCCATGTCCAAACCAGAATTGATGGATATGCTCCACCTAAAAAAAAACAAATCCCTGAGAGCCACACACTCTAGGGATATAAACCTTACCACAACAATGAATAGGATGTGCTGGAGGGATAGATTACTGACCCAGAGACTCCCCATGCTTTGGAACAAGATTCCAATATACATCAGGCAGAGACCCTCACTAGCACTCTTCAAGAGAAACCTTGACGGGTGGATGGGAAACAGAAAATTTACCCCAGGGATCACTGCAGTATCTCTGCTGGACAGAGGCTCAGGGAACTAATGGCTCTGCTGGTCAGAAGCATAGGGAACTAATATAACGGGGTGGCGTAAGCCAA
This sequence comes from Protopterus annectens, assembly GCF_019279795.1. Taxonomy (NCBI): domain Eukaryota; kingdom Metazoa; phylum Chordata; order Ceratodontiformes; family Protopteridae; genus Protopterus; species Protopterus annectens. Next base: position 900,052,103 of record NC_056727.1, on the reverse strand, counting down.
CACACACTGGCTAGGCTTATAAATGCCCTTGGGCAGACAGCCTAGTGCTTACCAATGAACCTAAATTATCTATTTAAGTTAGAATATATTGCATATTGGATATTAGAAACTGTACCTTCTTTAAGAGAAGATTTCTGACTGTTGTTCTTTGGATAACTCATCTTATAGTCTCCTGTCTGGTATTTCTGAGGTGAAGAATGAAATTCTAACTGGAAAAATATTTTATTTGATGAAAATAAGTATTCCATTACGTTCTTATTCCTGCACAATCTGAATAATGTTCTTAACTCTTCAAAATAATTGCTTATTTTATGGTATAAATCAGCATATATATATATATATATATATATATATATATATATATATATATATATATATATATATATATAAAATAAGTTATGTACCTACCATAACGTTCCATGTTAGTTGTCCTTCATCTCGCCTTCCCTTCTTGCTGGATGGGTTTGGAGCCGATCCTCGGCTCCGAATCGGCCACTTACTACAGCTTGAGAGCTCTTTACTGGCTCGAGGCTACCCCTTATCCCAGAATGCCCGGTGTCAGCTACCCAGCTCTCACTTGAGATAGCTGACACTAGACATAATTATAGAAGATAATCCATTAACAAACCTGGAAATACAGTTAATTGCCATGGTTTGCTTGGGAAGCAACTAATAACAAAACAAATTAGCCAGTGAAACCATTGAGAAACTCCTCTCAATCCTCAAGGAAGGGGGAAGGAGGGAAGGATGCAAGAAGGAAGGCGAGATGAAGGACAACTAACATGGAACGTTATGGTAGGTACATAACTTCTTTATGTTAAGTTGCCCAATCTCGCCTTTGTTCTTGCTGGATGGGACAGCGTCCCTAGCACCTCAATCCTGGGAGGCTCATTGGAACAGACTCTTCAGAACCGTGGAACCAAAGGAAGCCCTGCCCCAGGAGACCACATCTACTTTGTAATGAGAAATGAATGTATCAGGATCTGCCCAAGTAGCTGCTGCACAAATTGAATCTACGGGCAATCTAGATTGAAATGCTACCGAAGTAGCTACTGATCTGGTTGAATGACCTTTGGGTTTTGCTGGAAGATCTTTTTGTCGCAAATGGTAGGTATGGGCTATGGTGTCTGATAACCATTTTGACAATGTTACTTTAGAAACTGGAAGGCCTTGTTTGTTGTTAGCAAACGAAAGGAACAACTGATCTGATTTTCTCATCTCTTTAGTTCTATGGAGGTAGAAACACAGTTGTCTGTGCACATCCAATTGGTGTAATCTGTATTCTGCCTTGCTGGAATGATTAGGGAAAAAGATAGGAAGTTCAATGGATTGATTCAAATTGTGTTCTGAACAAACTTTAGGTAGAAAAGATGGGTTGGTTCTCAAAGAAACTTTGTCTTTGTGAAAACTAGGTATGGAGGGTGAACATATAGTGCATGAAGTTCTGAAACATGCCTGGCAGAAGTAATAGCAACTAGGAAGAGAGTTTTCCAAGACAGAAATTTCAAGGAACATGATGCTGCTGGTTCAAAGGGTGGCAGTATCAAGGAGGCCAGAACTAAATTGAAATCCCAAGGTGGAACAGGATCTTTCACTGGGGGTCTAAGTAGAGATGTACCTCTCATGAAGGCCTTACTGAGTTTGTGAGACATTATGCTGGAGTTAGAAACTCCGACGTGAAAATTTGAAATGGCAGCTAGTTGTACTCTGATGGTAGCAGTCACTGCGCCGGAATGAAACAGTTCTGCTAAGAAATCCAAAATCTCGTGTACAGGAGCTGTAAAAGGATCTAAATTCCTGGATTCTGCCCAGTAAGAGATTTTTTTCCATTTGCTAGCATAGACTTTCCTTGTATTTGCCTTATGGGAGGAAACAGTAATATCATGCACTGCTGGGAAAAGATTGGGGATCCTGGCTAGGATTGGAAGTGGAATAACCAAGCTGTGAGCTTGACAGATTGGAGGGATTGGTGTAGCCCGCCTGACTGATGAATCAAGAGGTTCGGTACTGGGTCCAGAATCCAAGGCTGGGCTAGAAGGTGGGGGTGCAGGAACGGAAACTAAATCTGTTGAGGCCAATAGGAGACAATGAGGATCATTTTGCAACCCAACGATTTTGCTTTCTGAATGACTTTTGGAATTAGGGGGAAGGGGGTAATGCATAAAGGAGTCCCTGAGGCCAATCGTGGACTACAGCGTCCCTGGGTGCCTAACATGGAGTAGGAACAAGGGAGAAGTAGCTGCTGCATTTGTTGTTGAGGGGAGAGGCAAAGAGACCGCAGCAAGGCTGGCCCTATTTGTGGAAAATAACATCCACAATTTCCTGTCTCAGAGGCCACTCATGAGGCATGAGGATAGCTCTGCTGAGCCTGCCCGCTATTACGTTGGATTTCCCAGTGAAATGCATTGCTGTCAGGAAACGCTGGGAGGAAATCACCCATTGCCACAGTCTGAGGGCCTCTCGGCACAAGGGGTAAGACCTGGTTCCGCCCTGTTTGTTGATATACCAAACCACTGACATATTGTCCGTCTGTATTGCAATAATCCCGGCAGGGAGAGAGTCTTGAAGAGCTTGCCACGCTAGGAGCACTGCTCTCATCTCCAGGACTTTGATGTGCAAGTGGTACTCGTGAGGTTGCAAAGTGCCTTGGACCGTCTTCCCTAGATAATGCCCCCCCCACCCTATCAGGGAAGCGTCCGTGGTCATTGTGGTGACCGGATGGGATTCCATGAAAGGTCTGCCCTGAGTAACTAGTGGGGAGACCATCCACCAGGAAAGGTGACTTTTGCAAGATTCCGTAATTAGCATCATGTGAGACATGGGTAATTCCTGGAAGGACCATTGCGTGAAAAGAAGCTACTGAAGGGTTCTCATGTGAAAGCGTGCTAAAGTGATTAGAAGAATGGTTGCTGCCATGTACCCTAGAGCCTGAAGAACACATTTTACTTTAATTCATTTGCTCCTCAGGAGAAGTGACACCTGTTTTCGAATAATGGAAACTCTTTCCTGAGGCAATTTTACAATAATTTTCCTTGTGTTTAGCTCTGCTCCTATGTATATAATAGATTTACAGGGCAACAAGGCAGATTTTTCGAAGTTTATTGTGATGCCTAGTTGAGCACAGGATGTGATGGTGTAATCTCCTGCTTCTATAAGTTGCTGCCTGGTGGTAGCAGTGAGGAGCCAGTCATCCAGATAAGGAAACACCTGTAATCCTTGACGTCTCAGGTGAGCCGTGACTACTGCCATGCATTTGGTGAACATCCTGGGGGCTGTGGTGAGACCAAAGGGCAGAGCTCTGAATTGGTAATGACTGTCCCCTAGCCAGAAGCATAGAAATCTCCTGGACCGTCTGTCCATTTTTATATGATAGTATGCGTCCTGAAGATCGATGGAGCACATCCAATTGTCCTGACCCAGAAAGGGGAGAATGGACTGCAGTGTTACCATCTGGAACTTTTCTTTTTGTACAGATTTGTTTAATCTGCTGAGATCCAGAATTGGTCTCCAGTCCCCTGTCTTTTTGGGCACTAAAAAGAATCTTGAGTAAGTTCCGGATCCTACTTGGTCTGCGGGGACTTCCTGGATGGCTCTCTTTTCTAGCAGTCTTGAAACTTCTGTGACTGCCTGATCCCTTAGATTGGGTGGAACATCTGGGATGGATTTTTTTGAAACAAAAGGGGGTTGATGAAAGGGAATCTTGTAACCTCCGGATATAGTGGCTAGTACCCATTAGTCTTTTCTAATATTTTGCCAGGTGATTGGGTACAATGAAAGCCTTTCCCCGACTGTCTCCAGAGTCGAGTAGTCAGGCATCCCTTCAGGGATGTTGACAGGGTTTGGAAGAGAACATTTGCGGACTGCGGACCCCCTTGCCATCAGGGTGGCATATGCCATCGTTATTATTTCCCCCTCTGCCCCTCGGGGAAAATTCACCACGTGCATCAGGCAAGGGTCCTTGGGATTTTCGAAACCACATCTTTCCACCCTTCTGACCTTTTGGGTATGGTCTGGTAGGAGTGGAAAAACGGACTCCGACATCACAGAGCGTCTTGCCTTCCTGCTAGCACCTGGTGAGCGTGTTTTTCACCTGAGGCCCAAAGAGAGAGGAGCTATCAAAGGGGATATTGGTGAAGGACACTCTGAAAGGTTCCGCAAACTGACACAACCGCAGCTAAGAATGTCTCTTAAGAGCCACTCCTGTTCCTGCAGCTCTACTCGCTCCATCGGCTGAGTATGAAATAAGCCTCATGGAGGAGTTGACTACTGAATTAAAAGTCGCCAGCTGGGTAGCTACCTTGGCTGAAGCTACCTCAGTTGTGGGATCTTGTAGGGTATCTCCAAGCTCTCCAAGCTTTTTGAGGAGATCCCTCTGAAGCCTAGTAAAATGAGAAAGATAGTTCAGGGACCTAAGGGAGAAGGTCGCTGATGAAAACATTCACTTCCCATATCTGTCCATCGTACAAGAGTCTTTATTCGGTGGATGGACAGATGAGGAGGTTTCAGCTAACTCTCTCTTTGTGGCTGCTGCTACCACCACAGCATCAACTGGGACACCTTTAGTCAAGAATTGTTTGTCTTGAGAAGCTGTGATAAATTTTTGGAATCTGGAGCTGACCAAGCCTTTCGAGACACTACAGGCATGAGTGGATCAAAAGGCAGAGACATCCAGGAGGTAGAAGGTCGGGAACCAAATATGTCCAGGTATACAGACTCATCCTCAGAGGGGGCTAGGGAAGTCCAGCTACGTCTCTGCCTGAGAATCTCAAGGCTGTCCAAAAAGGAAACCTCTTCAGAGGGGGACCTTGGGGACCCCTCCGATTCATCCAGGTCTGTATCTGAGGTGACAGACTCAGGGGAGTCTTGGTGCTTCCTCTTGCACTTTTTCTTCCAGAAAGCCGTCTCAGAATGCTCTGGGGAGGTTTCGGAAGAAGAGAGATCACCCAATGGGTTATCCTGGGGCATAGGTTCCCTATGCTTTGGGGCTGGAGGAGAAGCAAAGGTTGCCACAGGCACCGAGGGGGATGGAGCCGATGGAACCAATAGTGGGGCCGTCTGTGGGGACAGCACTCTCCACATGACCTCTAAGGTGTCACGGTTTCGACACAAGGAGGGCTCCAGCTCCGAAGAGACAGGAATCCCACTCTGCACCAAGGGCGACGGCTCCGAGGCCGATGTGAGAGCAGAGCTCAACTCAGCCGACGCTCTAAGAGGGAGAGTGGGGTCGGACAAGGGTCTGATGCCACTTCCCCCCTCGAAGCCGATGAAAGAGCTTCGGTGTCCAGATACCTCGATGGGATGAAGAACCGAGGTAATCGGAGCCAACATCGGAGCCAAAGAGGATGTCATCGGAGCCAAAGGAACCACTATCAGCATGTTCACGGACTCCAGCTCTGAACTAAGCATAGTCGAAGGAGGAATCGAAATTGAAGCAGATGGAGCCGAAGCCTGTTGAAGCGGGCTCGAAAGCATTTTAGCAACGGCCTGTGACTTCAGCAACCTACTCACCACTCTCGCCACATCCTGACCCGATAACCTCGAGGATCGAGAGGAGTGGGAAGATGAGCGATGACTGGTCTTGCTTTGAAGTAAGGGTGATTGTGGCACAGAGCGAATCGGCTCCAATGAAGGAGACCTAGCTCGTTTGTGGCTCCAAGATGTCTCCGAAGTAACAGTTGGAGCCGATGGAGGAGTAGTCTTGTCGGTACCAGAGGGCACCGACACACTTGATTTGTCAGGCTCACAGGTCGGTTCTGAACATGTAGCCGACGGCTTGACTGGCTTCAAAGGTTTTACTGGTGGAGATGTTTTAGCTGGAGAATCCTGTTTTAATAATCCATGGAGGATAAGCTTGTTTTTCCGCTCCTGCAGGACCCTTGGACTAAAGGCATGACAAAAAGAACAAGAGTCCTGTAGGTGGGGGAACCCCCAAGCAGTAAACACAACTAGTGTGCCCATCTGTCAGAGACATCTTCTGACAGCATGAGTCACACTTTTTTAAAACCTGAGGTTTTAACTTCCTTAGACATGTTACCAAAAAGACATACTACATAGTAAGCTAAAAATGATATTAATAAAGACTTTAAAGGAGAGCCTTTAACTTAATCGGCTGTCCTTAAGGGGGGGAGGGGAAGAACTCTCTAAGTTAAACGAGTTCAGGGAATAACAGAAGCCCTAGCGACTTAGGGGCGTTGGCCAACAGAGCACAAAAAACACCACAAGGATGAGATATAGGGGTTTACAATAAAAGAAACAAACTACTATAAGAGAGAAAAAATATATCAAATTTTAAACAAATTATTTGAATTTAATAGAGAAAAATGTTGTAATAAGCCTGAGCCAGTTTTGACACAACCTCGCAGCTAAAGCGGCAAACGAGATCTGGGTAGCTGATGCCGGGCATTCTGGGATAAGGGGTAGCCTCAAGCCAGAAAAGAGCTCTCGAGCTATAGTAAGTGGCTGAGTCGGAGCCGAGGATCGGCTCTGAACCCATCCAGCAAGAACGAAGGCAAGATTGGACAACTTAACATCTTCAGTTATAAAGCTTCTTTCAGTTGCTCCTTTTAATCTGTCATCTTTGTAATACCCTAGGTGTCATGCTTCTGATGCAAAAGAAATAGTAGGATACAAGGAGGAGCATGTCGCCCAAAAATAAACAAATAAACAAGTAAACAAAATAAAAGCTTTAAGTATCAACAACTTACATTAAATAGAAGTTATGTCCTTACCATAACGTTCCATGTGGAGTGTTCATCTCGCCTTTGTTCTTACACATGGGTTCGGAGCCGATCCTCGGCTCCGTGCCGGCCTCTTTCAAGCTCTGCATCGAGAAGAAGCTCGAGACAATCTAATACCCACAATCCCCCTCTGCCTTTACCTCAGATCTAGTTTGCAAGCAAACCAATCTACAGAATAGCACACTCATGCTTACATCACATATGTACAGAAAGAATCTACACACAACTATATATATATATATATATATAAGCTAAACAGACATATATAAAAAATATATATATATATGCCAACTATGTACACAATATTGTAACAGTAGCAGAATGCTCCTGGCCAGGCATCAAAGAACGTTCCTCCTAAGGGTGGGACTGTAAGAACAAAGGCGAGATGAACACTCCACATGGAACGTTATGGTAAGGACATAACTTCTATATGTGATAGTGTTCAATCTCGCCGTTTGTTCTTACACATGGGTAGCGTCCCGAGCTCCTTGTTCCTGAGGAACTCACGGGAGAACGTTCTTGAGCACAGTGGAACCAAAGGTTGCCCTGTCCCTAGAAACCTTGTCTACCTTATAATGAGAAATGAATGTATGTGGTTTAGACCAAGTAGCAGCTGCACAAATAGCGTCCAGAGGTAGGCGGGCTGCATGAGCCAAAGATGTAGACACTGACCTTGTGGAATGTCCTTTAGGTTTGTGTAACAGGGTTTGATTTGAAGAATCGTAGACATGGATTATACAATCCGTTAACCATTTAGAAAGAGTTCTTTTGGTAACTGCAAGTCCTTTCCTGCTATCAGCAAAAGCCACAAAGAGTTGATCTGTTTTTCTGTGATCTTTTGTTCTATCCAAATAAAATCTTAGCTGTCTGTGAACATCTAATTTGTGTAACATATACTCCATTTTGTTGGAGTGGTTTTTGAAGAAAGTGGGTAATTCAATGGACTGATTAATATTGTTAATAGAACACACTTTAGGGAGGAAGGATGAATTGGTTCAAGAGAAACTCTGTCAGAGTGAAAAATCAAATATGGGTGCTTGATGGAGAGAGCCTGAAGTTCAGATACTCGCCTAGCGGAAGTAATGGCTACCAGAAAGAGAGTTTTCCAGGATAAAAATTTTAATGGGCAAGAAGAGGCAGGTTCAAAAGGGGCAACATTAATTTAGATAGCAACAAGTTTAGACTCCAAGGTGCGTAGGAGATCTGACCGGTGGTCTAATATGAAAAACTCCTTTTAAAAGGCTTTACAAAGTCTGTGAGCCATAATAGGAGCTCCACATTCTTCCACATGGAAATTCGAAATGGCAGCCAATTGAACTCTTAGTGTAGCAGGAGAAGCACCCTGATGGAATAAGTCCGTTAAGAACTCTAAGATCTTATTCAAAGGAGCTATAAAAGGATCCACATGGTGTGTATTCGCCCAGAATACAAATCGCTTCCATTTGCTAGCATATGTCTTAGTAGTGGAAGCTTTGTGCGAAGCCACCAAAATATCCTGGACTGCTGGTGACAAAAGATCAGACCTGGCTAAGTTGGGAATTGGAGCAGCCAAGCTGCTAGATGGAGGGACAGAAGCGCGGGATGGGGAACCCCTGACGAATGAGTCAATGGGTCTGGCTCTGGGTCCAGAATCCAGGGTCCCCGAATGCAGTGTATCTTCAGGAAGGGAAACCAAATTTGACGAGGCCAGAATGGGGCAATGAGGATTATCGTCCTGTGTAGGTTGTTGGCTTTCTGGAGAAACTTTGATATCAGAGGAAATGGGGGAAATGCGTACAGGAGTCCCGGGGGCCAATCGTAAACCAGTGCGTCCCTGGGGACTTCCCCTGGAGGGGGTAATAGGGCAAAGTAGTTCCTGCATTTGGCGTTCATTGGAGACGCAAACAGATCGCAGGAAGGCTGGCCCCACGTGCGAAAAATCCTTTTCGCCACTGACTGTTTTAGGGACCACTCATGCGGTAACAGAATTGCTCTGCTCAGCCTGTCGGCTATGACGTTGGATGACCCCGGGATGTGCGTTGCTATTAGAAAGCGACCCGTGGACTCCGCCCACTGCCAAATTCTCATGGCCTCTCTGCATAGCTGATAGGACTTGGTTCCCCCTTGCTTGTTTATGTACCAGACTACCGACATGTTGTCCGTCTGAACTGCAATAGTCCCTAGAGGAAGAAGGGGAGCAAAGTGTTGCAACGCTAGAAACACTGCCCTCAACTCTAGAACATTGATGTGCAGATTGTACTCCAAATTGGTCCATTCGCCTTGGACTGTCTGTCCCTGAAAGATGCCCCCCCACCCTATCAGGGAAGCGTCCGTGGTCACCGTAACTGTGGGCGTGGGTAGCACAAACGGTCTCCCTTTGGAAAGGTTGCACGTTTGAAGCCACCAGTTTAGATCTGTTTTGCATGTCTTTGTTATAAGAATCTCGTGTGTTAGAGGTAGTTGTTGAAACGACCATTGTGCAAACAGCAGCCATTGTAGGACTCTCATGTGCAGCCTTCCCAGGGGAAAAGAGTAGAAGACGAATATGAGTCTGAAGAGATAGTATCCGTTCTGGGGGAAGCCTCAGAATCAACTGACGTGTGTCTAACTCTGCTCCTATGAACAAGATGTTTTGTGATGGCTGAAGTAAGGATTTTCCGAAGTTTACGGAAATCCCTAGGTGAACACACAGTTGAAGAACAAAGTCTCTAGCCTGTAGTAGTTGACGCCGGGTGGTGGCAGAAAGGAGCCAGTCGTCCAGATACGGAAACACCTGGAATCCCTGGCGTCTCAAGTGAGACGCTACCACTGCCATACATTTGGTGAAGACCCTGGGGGCTGAGGTCAGACCAAAGGGCAGGGCTCGAAACTGAAAGTGACTGGCCCCCAGCCGGAAGCGCAGATGATCTCTGGATGCCCTGGCCATTTTTATGTGGTAGTATGCATCCTCTAGATCTATTGAGCACATCCAGTCGTCCTTCTGTAAGAATGGAAGGATCGATTGAAGCGTGACCATTCAGAACTTTTCTTTCCTGACGAAGGTATTGAGGTAGCTTAGGTCCAGAATGGGCCTCCAGTCCCCTGTTTTCTTTGGAACTAAAAAGAACCTTGAGTAAGTCCCGAATCCTTGCTGGTCCGCTGGGAGTGGTTGGATGACTCTTTTTTCTAGCAGCTTTGAAATTTCTATAGCTGCTGGCTCTCGCAGATGGGGCGGTACATCTGGGAGTCTTTTCTTTGGGATGGGCTGAGATAGAAAGGGTATGTTGTAAAGTACAGTTTTGTACCTACCATAAATGTAGATGTCCGAACTGGATAGCATCTGCAGTCATAACAACTGGGTTGTCCTGTCGTCAGGCAGCCCTTCAGTCGGCCGGATTCCAAAGTCCGGGTCCGGCTTCGGCTGATGTCGCACTTCACCCGACGTCATCTCTGTTGGTCTTCGGGTATAAAGGCATCAGCCGACGCCATTTTCCTCAGTGTTTCTTGCCCCAGATGCCAGTAGCCCTCTTGAAGGCTAAAATTTGGATAGATGCCAATGTTTCCAAAAAGATAGAGGTAAACACAAAAATAAGCATGTATGTACATATATACAAACAAATACACCATAAAAGACTCCCCCCCCACCAGCTAGCTATTAGGAGGGTAAACACCCTAGGAGTACCACAGAGGGAAGGAGGGAGGTAATCCTGACTGCAGATGCTATCCAGTTCGGACATCTACATTTATGGTAGGTACAAAACTGTACTATGTCCTTCATGGATGCATCTGCAGTCATAACAACTGGGTAGAATACCATAGCCAACTAGGGGAGGAGGATAAAAGTAGATTATGGTGTGTTTAGGATCCCTTGCAGTACAGCTGTGGCAAACCCTGCTCGGGATCTGGAATATAGAGGCAAATTATAATGCTTGGCAAATGTATGCACGGAGGTCCAAGTAGCCGCCTCAATAATGTCTTTGGTTGCCACTCCTCGTAAGAAGGCTGTGGTAGTGGCTGTTGCCCTTGTAGAATGAGGTCTTATGTTCTGTGGAATTGGTTTTCCATGGAAGGAGTAACAGAATCGTATGCAATTTCCTATCCATTTGGAGATTGTCTGTTTGGAAATAGCTTTTCCTTCCCTTCCTGTTGCATAGGCTACAAAAGTTGGTCAGTCTTTCTGCTACTTTTTGTTCTGTCCAAGTAGTAGCGTAGCTGTCTATGTACATCCAAGGTATGCAGTATTCTTTCCCTCTGTTTTGTGGGTTGGGAAAGAAGGTAGGTAGGTGGATTGCCTGGTTTAAAGACACTCTGGATACCACCTTAGGCATAAATGTAGGATTAGTCCTCATGGACACTCTATCTTGGTGGAAGATTAGGAAGGGTTGCACTGCCATTAAGGCCTGTAGTTCTGAAACCCTCCTTGCTGAAGTAATTGCCAGTAGGAAAGCAGTTTTCCATGACAGGTGTTGTAGGTCTGCTGTTGCTGCTGGTTCAAAGGGTGAAAGTGTCAACTTTTCTAGCACAAAGTTTAAGTCCCAAGCTGGTAATGGTGGTTTCCTTGGAGGTTTTACATTCTTGATTCCTCTGAGGAATTGCCTGAGCAAAGGGTGCGAAAACAGGTGGATCAAAGCTGTATTCTGCTGAAATAGCTGATGCATGTATCTTGATGGAGGAGTAGGACAGGCCTGAATGAAGAAGTTCGGCCAGATACTCCAGAATGTTAGGCATATCTATGTTTGACACATCTTTTCCTCTTTCGGTACTCCAAATGACAAACCTTTTCCATTTTCCAGCATAGTTCCTTCTTGTTGAAGGTCTGCGTGCTTCAAGAATAATGTCTTTAACTCTTTGGGAAAGTTCTGGATTAGCTGCTGCTATGTGATGTTCCATGCAGTCAGTTGCAACGTTTTTAGGTTTGGATGTATGATGCTGTAGTTGTTCTGAGTTAACATCAAAGGCATCAGGGTATTGGCCACATATTGTTCGAGACATGCTCCTCAGCAGTGGGTACCAGTGTTGTCTTGGCCAGTTTGGAGCTATCAGGATTATCCTTGGACGTTCTTCCTTGATTTTTAGTAGTACTTTGTGTATCAAGGGAAGAGGTGGGAATGCATATGCTGTTAGGCCTTTCCAGCTGAAGGAGTGCGAATCCACTTTCCATGCTAGTGGGTGGAATGTCCTTGTGCAGAATTTTTTGAGCTGGTGATTGAGAGGTGATGCGAATAGATCTATCTGAGGCATTCCCCATTTCTTTGAGATGGTCTTGAAGATGTCCGGGTGCAGCTTCCATTCGTGGGCATCCGATGTGGTTCTGCTTAATATGTCTGCTAGAGTATTTTCTTTTCCCGGTACAAATATTGCCTGTAACTGGATGTTGTAGCTTAGTGCCAGGGTCCACAGCTCCAAAGTCATTCTGCATAGGGGGTATGAATGAGTGCCTCCCTGTTTGTTGATGTACCACATGACTGTGGTGTTGTCTGTCCTTATCATCAACTGGCCCTCTTTGAGAAATGGTCTGAACTTTTGGATTGCCAGTTTTACTGCCAGCATTTCTTTTAGGTTGATGTGCAGGTGAAGTTGATCCTGTGTCCACAATCCTTGCACGCATTTGTCCAGCATGTGGGCCCCCATCCTAGGTCTGAAGCGTCTGTTGTGATGGTCTGGCTTGCTTGACATCTGCGAAAGGGTAGGCCTGGGTTTGACTGGCATGCCTGAGCCCACCATAGGAACTCCTGTTTTAAGCATGGAATTAGTGGGATTTCTGTTTCTAGGCTGTGTCTGTGTTGGGACCATAAATTCTTTAGGTACCACTGTAGTTTTCTCATATGTAGTCTGGCAAATGGGACCAAGATTATGCATGATGCCATGAAGCCCAAGGCCTGCAGTACTTTTCTTGCTGTTAACTTGTTCAGTTTTGTTAGTGCCAAGAAGTAAAGAGGGGTTCTTTTTGTTTTCTGTAGTTAGGAATGCCATTTGTTTTACTGTGTCCAATTCAGCCCAAGAATGTCCTTGTTTGGGATGGTATCAGCCTTGACTTTTGTAAATTGACTGTGTATCCCAGTGCTTGTAGCAAGTAAATGACCCTTTGTAAATCTGTTGTCAGCTTGCTTTTGTTGTCCCTTGTAGCAGGCAGTCGTCCAGGTATGGGTAAATTTGAATTCCTGTAGTCTGCAATGGGCGATTACTGATGCCAGGCATTTTGTGAATACTCTGGCAGTAGATAAGCCAAAGGGCAATGCTGAGAATTGATAGTGCTCTGATCCTGCAAGAAATCTGAGGTATCTTCTGCAGATTGGTCGAATGGGGACGTGCAGGTATGCCTCCTTGAGATCTAGAGTTACCAGCCAACACTCCTTGCCCAGCATGGGAAGAAGTTGCTGTAGGGTCAGTATTTTGAATTTTGGGACAATGATGTATGTATTTAAGGTGGACAGGTCGAGAATTGGTCTCCAACTTTTTTCCTTTCTTGGAACTAGGAATAGTCTGGAGTAGAACCCCTTTCCTTGCTCTGCTGTTGGCACTCTTTCCACAGCTCTCATGTTTGCTAACTCCATTATCTGTTGTAGAGCCTCTGTTTTTTAATTTGGAGGTAGATTTGGCATTCCTCTTTTGACTGGTAAAGTGTGGAAGTGGAACCGGTAACCTTGATCTATGGTTTGTAAAATCCACTTGTCTTTTGTTATGTAGTGCCAGTTCTTTGAAAATAAGGTTAACTTTCCGCCTAGAGGAGCTGCTATTTGTTCCCTGGTAGGCGGATTTAGGGTGAAGTCACTGTGGTTGTGTTGATGTAGTGGCAGTGGTTGTGTCTGTGCCTCTGTTGTTACCTTGCCACTGTCGTCCTCTGTAGGCACCTCCTCTGGATTGGTTTCTGCCTTTGGAGCGTCTATTCCTGCCCTTTGAGATCTTGTGGAGTCAGGAAAGGACCAATTTTGGCAGGCCAGTTCCTGCTAAACCTTGGGGTTGAACCTGCAAGAAATCTTTAACCGTTTGAACAGATTTTGCCTTTTCTTCCATTTTCTTCATAACCTGCTGGGCAGGTGTACCAAACAAACTTGTCTTATCCATAGGAGCATCTAGCAACTTAGCTTTAACATGATCCAGTAAAGCTTGCTCCTTTAGCCATGCATGCCTTCTTATCACTGTGCCAGTCATGGCTGATCTAAATGAAGCCTCCAGTGCATCATAGCCACATTTTAAGGAATGGTTACTAACCTGTTGTATGTTATTTACCATTTCTAATACATATTTCTTATCAAGAGATTCATCAGTGGTTAGCTTTTTAGTTAACTGATCAAGCATAAACTCTTGGTATTGTATCATGTGAAACTGACAGTTTAAAGCTCTAGCTGAGAGAGTAGCTGAAGTGTAGACCTTTTTACCCCATCTGTCTAATGACCTTGCTTCCCTTTCAGAAGGAATAGGGTTTTTAGCTATGGTCGCTACTGCCTTGGGACCCTGGGATATAGTTTCGGGGTCTGCAAGTGGGGCCTTGTAAAGGTGGTGATGAGTATCTGGCACCCTGTAAAATCTGTCTGGTTTGGCAGGGGCTGGGGGTAAAGAATCTGGAGCGGAGCAGACATCATTGAAAGCATCATCCACCACAGAGAGAACAGGAGGTATAGCTAAGGGCCTGTGCTGTGGAAGGTGCAGAAAGGTCCTAAGTCTTTTTCTGGAGTCTGAAAAATCCTGTTGCTGCCATTGGAACTGCTCTCGCATGGCATGTAATGTTTCCCCAAAGGAGAATTCTTCTGGTGGGGAAGCAGCTGGAATGGATTCTTCAGCATCAGAATCTTCAAAATTGGAGAAAGGAGCCTCTGGCTGGTCAGTTATGTCTGATTCATCAGCAGAATCATCAGAGGACACTGGCTCAGGGGGCTCTGCCCTAGGTCTCTTCTCTGGGGGCTGAGAGGCCCTGTCTGGGTGAGATTGAGATCCTCTAATTAATGAAATTAAATCTTCTGCCAAAGTAAGCATTTGAGAACTAGAAGAGGGCCTGGTTGTGGGGGGTTTAACAGGCACTATTTTAGTAGTCTTGGCTGCTTTAGCCCTGGCGAAGGCCTTAACGGACATGGCTGCTGGAGGCCTAGCAGCACCACGTGCTGGGGTAGAGACATCCAAGGGAATGGTGTCTGATAAGTCAGTGGCAACCACCGTAGTGGATAAAATTTCTGAGGCCGATTCAAGAGTGGTAGCAGGGGCCTCAGTTGTAGAGATAGATTCAGCTGTACTTTGATCAGTTTTCGGTTTCGCCGAAACCGAGACACTCATGTTTGCTTAACCATGGTTTCGGCGAAACCGCGGACCGCGAGTGTCGGTCTTATCTTTGCGTTTTTGGCAGATTGGGTAGTCGGAGGATCCGGCGGCATAATGTACGCAAAATCAGAACCGAAAACTGTTCTGCAAACTCCGACCGACGCCTAAGCGTTCGCGGTTGAAAGAAGCACAGGCCGAACAGGCTGCTACGTCGTGGGCTGGGCCTAAACAAGGCAGACAATAAGAGTGGAAATCTTTATGAGGTATTTGTTTCCCACAAGTTAAACAATTATTAACTTTTTCTGACATCGGCTGAGGCAAGAAAGAGTCCCCAACGGGGTACTTAGCTTTAGAAGTCTTCGAAGTAGTATTCGGTAGAAGTAATCTCTGGATCCGACCGACCGGCACTTGCGAACAGCTTCTGCTTCGGGCGCCACGCGGCAAGAAAGACTGAGGAAAATGGCGTCGGCTAATGCCTTTATACCCGAAGACCAACAGAGATGACGTCGGGTGAAGTGCGACATCAGCCGAAGCCGGACCCGGACTTTGGAATCCGGCCGACTGAAGGGCTGCCTGACGACAGGACAACCCAGTTGTTATGACTGCAGATGCATCCATGAAGGACATCCTCTGGTAACCACGCTTTTTACCCACTTGTCTGTAGTTATGTTTTGCCAGGCCTGAGGGTATAAAGCTAAGCGACCCCCGACTGCCTCCAGAGCAGGACAGTCGGGCCTCCTCTCAGGAGTGCTGGAAAGGTTTGCCAGGGAGGTTATCCCTGTCACCTTGGTTTTGCGGACCCCCTCTGCCGCCAGGGCGGCGTCTTCCACCTCTGCCCCCCCCCTCTGCCTCTAGAGGGGGCATCACCCTGTGTGTTTGGGAAAGATCCTTGGTGTTTTCGAAACCACATTTTCCCACCACGTTGCCCTTTGGGGTACGGTCTGGAAGGGTGGAAAAACGGACTCCGACAGCAGACAGAGTCTTTCCCTCTTGTTCACACCGGTAAGGGTCTCCTTTACTTTAGGGCCAAAAAGTGTGGCTCCATCAAATGGGGCGTTAGTAAAGGAAGACTTGAAGGCTTCCAAGCGAACATAAGCGCATCCAGGATTGCCTACGAAGAGCAATCGCTGAAGCCGCTGCCCTACTCGATCCTTCGCTGCGTGGGATATCAGCCTCATGGACGAGTTTACAATGGATGTAAGGGTGTTGAGATGCGCTGTAACTTTCTCTGAAACAGCAGCATCTGTAGTACCCTGGAGGGTATCTCCCAACTCTTTGACTAGATCCCTCTGTAAACGTGTAAAATGAGTCAAATAGTTCAGGGAACGCATAGAGAAAGCCGCTGAACTGAAAATGCACTTCCCGTATCTGTCCATGGTCCTAGAATCTTTGTTAGGCGGATGGACAGATGAGGAAGACTCCGACATCTCCTTTTCGTGGCGCTGCCACCACCATGGCGTCTACTGGAACTCCTTTGGTGAGGTAAGCCTTGTCCTGTGGTGCCGTAATGTACTTATTTGGCTTCCTAGGGACTGGTTCCACGTGTCAGGTGTCTCCCACGCCTTCGAGCAATCAAGTCCATTAACTCATCGAAGGGCGGAGTGACCCAGGAGGAGGAAGGGCGAGCACCAAATGCCTTCAGCAGAACTGACTCATCCTCAGAAGGGGGAAGGGCCTGCCAGTCACCTCTCTGCTTCAGGATCTCCAATATGTCCGAAAAAGAGACATCTTCCGAAGGTGACTTAGGGGACCCCTCTGACTCATCTAAGTAAGTATCAGATGTCAAGGATTCCTGTGGAGAATCCAAGTGTCTCCTCTTACACAATCTCTTCCTAGGGACTTCTTCGGGGAGCATCCGAAGAAGCCTCGGAGGAAGAGGGGCACCTCCAGGGGTGGCTGAGACACTGGTGCCCGATGCTTGGATGTGGCCGTGGGTGCAGATGAAGACAAAGGCCCTTTATGGGGAGGAGAGGTTGCTTCCACTGATGTGGTTGTCTGGGTAGACAACACCTTCCTCATCAGGTCGAATGCTCCCGGGTCCCGCATCGAAGAGTCCCCGGTTCGAGGAAATGGGAAGAATCCCGACACGGGCACGAAGGCATCGACCCGGGACGGAGCCGAATCGATCCAGCAGAGGCCCCGAGGGGAGAGTCGGAACAAACGTCGGTTCGACTCGGCCCCGGAACCCAGGACAGACCGTCGGCTCCGAGACTCGGTATCGGTTCCGACGGAGTCGAGGTGAGAGGAACAGACCGAGAAAAGGACGGTTCTGGACCCGAGGGCTCCACAATCAGTAGATCAGCCTCTTCCGGCTCCAAAGACTGAATCGGTCTCGGAGGAGGAATGGATGGAGATACAGGGAGGCCTTCAAGTTTCGACACCAACTGGGTGGAAACCGAAATAAGTTTGGAGAGGGCCGAATGCTCCAACAACTTCTGCACCACGCGATCCACATCGATATCCGAAAGTTTGGAGGAAGAACGGGTCAAAGGAACCGAAGACGGAGCCGACCTCAATAAGGTCGAAGGAGGGAGCTCCATCACCGGTTCCAAGACTCGGGGCTCAGGAACCGACACCAGTTGAACACTCGGCCCCGAAGTCTGTGGAACCGGTGATCTAACCTTTGAAGAGCTCGGAGCCGATGACTTGGGCTCCGACGTCTTCGATTCCTTAGAGGACTTCGATGCCTGGTCAGAAGCATCCAAAGCCTCCTGGAAAGACGGTTTCAATAGACCTCTGTCCATTAGTTTCCTGCGCCTATCTGTCATGACCCTCCCACTAAAAGAGTGACAGATAGAGCAGTCCTCTTGCAAGTGGAGAGGGCCAAGGCAGTAGACGCAGGAACTATGGTTGTCAGTGACTGACATTTTCTGGCCACACTGACAACGCTTGAAACCAGACTTCACCTTCTCAGACATTATAGGAAAAGAGAGACAAATCCAGTAATACAGTCAAATCCGTTAAAGTTGTCAAATCCGATGAAAATTGTCAAATCCGGTAATAAGTTTCCTCAACTAGGTAAATTTATGAAGGGTGTAGGCCCCGAAATATATTTAACCGATAAAATTAGTTAACGGTACCAATAACTCAACAAGACCACAACACAATCATACAGGTAATACAGAAAAACATCAAATAGAAATAGAATCCTAATAAAATATAACAAAATAAAGTTATATCTTAGCTTAGACTCTCGAGCTAGCTCCCAACGATGCGTATGCAGCAGCGGCAAACTAGATCTGAGGTAAAGGCAGAGGGGGATTGTGGGTATTAGATTGTCTCAAGCTTCTTCTCGATGCAGAGCTTGCAAGAGGCCGGCACGGAGCCGAGGATCGGCTCCGAACCCATGTGTAAGAACAAACGGCGAGATTGAACACTATCACATCAGATTTTTGCTTTTAATCTACTTCCTTCTTCACTGTATCACTGCAGCAGGAGGATGTTTTCCACTGAATACGGTCCACACTATAATGCTACTGATTCACTTCTAGCTCCTTAAATCAATGCATCTAAATGGAAGTGGTACAGCATGCAAATATATATATATATATATATATATATATATATATATATATATATATATATATATATATAGGTTCATAGGTTCATACTAGGCTATCTGCCCTGGGGCAATGATAAGCCTAGCCCGATTCTGTATGGCTTACGCCACCTCTTGATTTGAGTATACTGTGCCCTTTTTAAGGTTTAGTTTACTGTGCCTCTGTCTAATAGTGACATGGGAGTAATCCCTGGGACAAACCTGCGATCCCCCATCCACTTATCGAGATTCTTCTTGAAGAGATTCAGTGAGGTGCTCTGCCTCACATGAACTGGAATTCTATTCCAGAGCGAAGGGAGCCTCTGGGTTATGAACCTGTCCCTCCAGCAAGTTCTATTTATTTCTGTGCTGAGATTCAAGTCCCTCGAGCGTGTGGCTCTAAGGGATTTAGATTTACTGAGGTGGAGCATGTCCATTAATTCTGGATTTGACATAGCTTTGTATGTCAGGCATAGATCACCTCGAAGTAGGCGGTATGCAACTGAGTAGAGCTGGAGTTTTTTTTAACCGAGCAGCATATGGCATCTGTTTGAGACCCTTGATCCTCTTGGTGAGATACTTTTGGGGTCTTTCTAATTGCTGCAGGTGTCGGGTAAGGTACATCCCAAAAGGGGCATTGTATTCTATGATGGGCCTGATGAGGGATGAATAAAGGGGTAAGATTACCTCTCTTGATCTAGATGTGAAACCCTTCATGATGAGGTGGGCTATGTAGAAGGTCTTTCTAACCACTTTGGCAATGTGGTTTTCAAAGGAGAGATTGCTATCAACTTGGGTCCCCAGGTCACTAATAACTTTCTCTGTACTTAATGGGTTTCCGCCTATGTGGTAATTTGTGGGCACATTGTTTTTGCCAAAGGATATGACTATACATTTTTTGGCATTTAGCTTTAAACCATGGCGCTGGCACCAGTTATCTGTCTCTGTGAGACCTTTTTGAAGGATGTTTGTGTCAGCTGGAGAGTTGATTATGGTGCCCAGTTTGCAGTCGTCTGCGAACTTGGTGAGCCATAGTCCTCCCACGTTTGCCTGTACCTCGGAAAAGTATATACCGAACAAGAGTGGTCCCAGGACAGAACCCTGTGGGATGCCACTTGTAACCGGTTTCGAGTCTGACATGGCTCCAGCAACTCTCACTCTGTGGGTTCTGTCTTTGAGCCAGTTGTGACCCATCTTGTGACATAGGGTTTATATTTAAGCTGGATAGCTTATCTATGATGCCCAGTGGGGTATTGTGTCAAATGCCTTTGCAAGGTCCAGATAGGCTGTGTGGACTACCTTCCTTCATCTATGGCTTTGGTGACTGTTTCGAAGAAGTCAACCAGGTTCAAAAGGCAGGATCTGCCCTTGACAAAGCCGAACTGGGTAGGATCTAGTGTCTGTAGGTCCCCAATGTCTTTGTTTATGAGCTCCATGATGATCCTCTCCATAGCCTTGCAGACTAAGCTAGTCAGGCTTATGGGGTGATAGTTTCCAGGGTCCGTAGAGGCTCCACCTTTGTGGAGTGGGACCACTGTTGCTGTACGCCATTCTGTGGGCACATATCCTGTAGTGAGGCTGAGATTGTATAGCTGTTTTATTTGAGGGATTAGTTCCTCTTGGAGTTCATGTAAGACGCAACCTGGGACGCCATCTGGTCCCATGGAAGCAGTGTTTTTTGCTTTGGAGAGGGCAGCCTTCACCTGAGCATCTGAGATGTTTGGGAGGCAGCCCTCTGCCGGGATAGATACTTGCTCTTTTCGGGAGGGGTGGAGAAGTTTGCACTGAACCTGTCTGCCAGGATATTGGCGATGTCTGTGGGTTCAG
Source organism: Protopterus annectens (assembly GCF_019279795.1). Taxonomy (NCBI): domain Eukaryota; kingdom Metazoa; phylum Chordata; order Ceratodontiformes; family Protopteridae; genus Protopterus; species Protopterus annectens. Next base: position 900,031,790 of record NC_056727.1, on the reverse strand, counting down.
TGTATTTTTGTCGTTTAGAATCAACTCAGAACAAGTCTGGGAGTTGCATCCCAGGTTCCTAACATAACTGAAAAAGCCTTATGATTGTCTTTGGTGTCCTGTGCAATTTTTCTCTCGAAGCTGGCCTTGGAGGATTTTATGAGGGATCGTAATTTTTTGCTAGTACTGATCAGAGATGCCTTCCCTTTTAGGGATTTTGCTCTATCATGTAGTAGCTTCCTCCTTCTGTTGTACAGTTTATTTATGGCTGGGGTCCACCAGACTGGACGCCTGCCTTTGGATGATTGGGTCTTGGTTTTGTTTGGGATCGCATGATCCATGCATTCCTGGAGATGCCCGTAGAATGCATTTATATAGGATTCTGCAGTTTGGGCCGTAGTTTCCACTGGCCCTGGGGCCTTGAAGGATTCCACTTTGGTTTTGAGAAGTTCGCTTTTGAGAAGTTTTTCACTGTGGTTTTCTGGGCTGGGGGAGGGGTCGGGATGTGGACATCCAGTGAAATTAATTTATGGTCTGATCTTACCAATGAGGGATATACTTCTGGTGTGGAGCATAGAGTCCCCATGTTGGTAATGATCAGGTCTAGTATGTTGTCCCCTCTTGTGGGAGTGGTGACTAGTTGTTCCATAGCATTTGACTTTATAATTTCTAGGAATCTTTGGGCTAAGGTGCTGGGGCTTGAGTAGTGCTCCCAGTGAATGTTTGGGTAGTTGAAGTCGCCCAATATAATGGTGTTCGGAGAGATCTTCATGTTCTCCAATGTTTTCAGGAAAGCCGAGTGGGATTCCTGACTGAGAGGGTAGTCTGTAGGATGCTATAAACTGAAAAGCAGTCTTGCCCACTGTTAGTTGCACATGGATGGTCTCCGATACTTCGTGCAATGCCACTAACCTGGAGGTGTGGATATCCTTGATAAATATGGAAACTCCCCCTCCTTTTGTGGTTCAGTCCGGGTTTTGGGGCCGAAAAGCATGATATGAGGTATAGCCTGGTAGTGCTGGGGTGCTCTCTGGAGACTTGAACCAGGTTTCTGTCACTGCACAGATATCGATGTTCTCCATACTGAGGAGAGCTTCGAGTGCGTGCATCTTGAGGTTAAGACTTCTGGCATTTAGCAGCATTACCCTTAGTTTCTTGTTCCTTGTGCTGTCTATGGGGGTGGGTATGACTTTTGAGCCTTGCCTAAAAAAGGCACTATGGGGGTGGCAAGAGCCTTTGCCAATATCCGAAAGCCCAGTGGTGACAGGTGCAAGCCGTCCCTAGCGAAGCAACGTGGCTTGTCAAGCATGTCATCCCAGGCTGACAGTCACTGGATCCCCTTTGAATGACACCAAAATGTTTGTCTTTGTACTGTGGCATCATTCTAGGTGAGGGTAAGATGCTGCTCAAGGTCAGGGTCATACCAGCCTGGGCTACATGATCAGAGAGCTCCTCTATGTCTCTTTTCATGTAGTCCAGGGTAGTACGTCTCAGGTCATTCACACCAGCATGTACAATGACTGAGTCATATTTGTATTTGCTTTGGAGTGACCTGAGTGCTTGCGTTATGTGTCGGATCCTAGCACCAGACAAGCAGCTCACCGTGACCTTCTCTTTATTCAGCCTGGTGAGCGGGACGTCAGTGTGTCTGACAATAGAGTCACCTATAACAAGAGTATCAGATGTGTTATTCAGCCTTAAGGGCTGTGGCTGCTTGGCACACTGACTTTGTGGGTTATGTGTTGTGTGTGTTTTGTTTTGAGGCAGCGTTTGCTTGGATGTCTGCTTTGGAGGTCTCTGTTGCTTAGGTAGATTTTTATTTAGAGCCTCCGAGTATGTTTTTGTGTATTTATGTGTTTGGTTCGCTGATGTGGTGGGACTATGTGATACTGGAATTGTGTTGTGTGAGGTTACCTTCTCCTCCTGACTGGTTACACCAGTTTTGAGATGAGAGAGCTCAGCCTCCAGTTTGGCTAAATAGTTGCATCTCTCACATATATTTGAACCTGTTTGGAGGAGGAGAGGGTTGTCCGTGTACATGAGACAGTTGTAACACTGCCTCAAAATTCCCAGATTCACCAGCTGGACTGGAGAGGAAACCATTGACTGACCTTTGGACATGCTAGAGTAATAGGGAAACTGAATTTAAGACAGACCAATAGATGACAGGGTAATCGTAGAGAGTATAAGAGTAAGTAGTGCTTCTGGTTTAATGGTGCTAACTTGTAGGATTACTTAATTGGACCAGTGAAGGGCCTTAGAATGAGAATATGGTGTTTAAATTGAGAGATAGCGCAGTTCTAAGGGAAAAAGTGAAGAGGAGACTTTGTGGAGCCAGGAATAGTTTAAACCCAATTAGGCGGCGCTGCCCGCTGTTGCGCTAAGCACAAAAACGTGCAAAAGAGGGTTTTAAGAGAGGAAGATGAAGGAGTTTTGGAATTGACCCAAAATGGCCAATAAAACTACAGTTTCAAGTCAGTAACCACTCCCACAGGGGCAGGCAGGCTGCTCAATGTTTTTCACTGCCACTGATCAACAGAGAGACTTCCCTTTAGCCCAAGCAAAAAATGGCCTCACAGAAACTTACAAACAGTTCAAGAACAGCAAGCCTGTAGCTGAACTTTTTTAAATCTCAGAAAAGTGGGAAAAAAGCAAGATTTTTTTGTTTTTTTTCAGAGATAGCAGGGGTTCACAAGTATCAACAAGTTATAACAGTGCAGTAAATGACCCCACACAAGAGTGCTAGGCCAAAGACAGATAAAATGCAAGTTTTGAGAAAAAAACGATTTTAAAAATAAGTGCAAACAGGAAATTCAGTAAACAGCTCTAGGTTGTGCTCTAAATACAGTTACTAATACAGAAATCAAATTTAACAATATATAACAATATATATAAAACAAAGGAGTTCCTCACAAAAGCTCAAGGCAAAGGAGCAGAATAGACTTTCACAACCATCTCCACCTAACTCAATTCTTCTTCTTCTTTAAGAAGCTACTACTTGAGAGATCCCCCTGCAAATCAGTACTACAGACATCAGTTAAAGGGTTCCTTTAAACATTCCAAGGCATAAAAATACACAAATATTAAAAATCCTGTTTGAATATGTCAACATGTACTTCATAGCACGTCTCAAAAAGGTTACTAGGTAGAGACCACCACTGAACAAACCACTGAAGTTTCTCTAAGAATATCAAACTAAGACACCTTACCTCACCAAAGGCTCCTCGGCCAATCACTTTTAAAATTTCAAAGTCTTCTTTGTGAAGTCGCATCTGCTTCACCTTTGTTTCGAAAGTTTTGGCTGAAAAAGAGAAGGAATACATCAAAACTTGAGCCAAAGAGGACTCAACTGAATTGCTTACTAAAATACAATTTGTATGCAACTTTCTAATTAAAACAGCAAAAAAGTACAACTCCGATACAACTTAAAATGGTTTTCAGAGCATTATGGTAGAGGTTCACAGCACTTAAAATTAAGTGCATCCAGTACATGGTGTTGCCAACATCAAACCTTGCCTCTCTCCAACTCAACAACGGGATATATGTTTTAGGTAAGCTTTGCTATTTGTGCATTTCACTACAAGCAGCTCAACAGTTTAAAAACAGAATTACTTGGAAAAGAAATTGCTGGATAAAACACAAGTTGTAAATAATCAAGGGTAAACATGCAAACTTCACTATAACCGCTGCGGTGGTACGGCGGTAGCGTTGTTACCTCACAGCAAGAGGTTCTCCCGTTTGATTCTCGGCTTGGCTTGGGAGTGCCTTCTGTGTGGAGTCTGCATGTCCTCCCCGCGGTAGGGTAGCATTTCGAAAGACATAGTACAGTTTTGTACCTACCATAAATGTAGATGTCCGAACGGGATAGCATCTGCAGTCATAACAACTGGGTTGTCCTGTCGTCAGGCAGCCCTTCAGTCGGCCGGATTCCAAAGTCCGGGTCCGGCTTCGGCTGATGTCGCACTTCACCCGACGTCATCTCTGTTGGTCTTCGGGTATAAAGGCATCAGCCGATGCCATTTTCCTCAGTGTTTCTTGCCCCAGATGCCAGTAGCCCTCTTGAAGGCTAAAATTTGGATGGATGCCAATGTTTCCAAAAAGATAGAGGTAAACACAAAAATAAGCATGTATGTACATATATACAAACAAATACACCATAAAAGACTCCCCCCCACCAGCTAGCTATTAGGAGGGTAAACACCCTAGGAGTACCACAGAGGGGAAGGAGGGAGGGTAATCCTGACTGCAGATGCTATCCAGTTCGGACATCTACATTTATGGTAGGTACAAAACTGTACTATGTCCTTCATGGATGCATCTGCAGTCATAACAAGTGGGTAGAATACCATAGCCAACTAGGGGAGGAGGATAAAAGTAGATTATGGTGTGTTTAGGATCCCTTGCAGTACAGCAGTGGAAAACCCTGCTCGGGATCTGGAATAAAGAGGCAAATTATAATGCTTGGCAAATGTATGCACGGAGGTCCAAGTAGCCGCCTCAATAATGTCTTTGGTTGCCACTCCTTGTAAGAAGGCTGTGGTAGTGGCTGTTGCCCTTGTAGAATGAGGACTTATGTTCTGTGGAATTGGTTTTCCATGGAAGGAGTAACAGAATCGTATGCAATTTCCTATCCATTTGGAGATTGTCTGTTTGGAAATAGCTTTTCCTTCCCTTCCTGTTGCATAGGCTACAAAAAGTTGGTCAGTCTTTCTGCTACTTTTTGTTCTGTCCAAGTAGTAGCGTAGCTGTCTATGTACATCCAAGGTATGCAGTATTCTTTCCCCTCTGTTTTGTGGGTTGGGAAAGAAGGTAGGTAGGTGGATTGCCTGGTTTAAAGACACTCTGGATACCACCTTAGGCATAAATGTAGGATTAGTCCTCATGGACACTCTATCTTGGTGGAAGATTAGGAAGGGTTGCACTGCCATTAAGGCCTGTAGTTCTGAAACCCTCCTTGCTGAAGTAATTGCCAGTAGGAAAGCAGTTTTCCATGACAGGTGTTGTAGGTCTGCTGTTGCTGCTGGTTCAAAGGGTGATAGTGTCAACTTTTCTAGCACAAAGTTTAAGTCCCAAGCTGGTAATGGTGGTTTCCTTGGAGGTTTTACATTCTTGATTCCTCTGAGGAATTGCCTGAGTAAAGGGTGCGAAAAAACAGGTGGATCAAAGCTGTATTCTGCTGAAATAGCTGATGCATGTATCTTGATGGAGGAGTAGGACAGGCCTGAATGAAGAAGTTCGGCCAGATACTCCAGAATGTTAGGCATATCTATGTTTGACACATCTTTTCCTCTTTCAGTACTCCAAATGACAAACCTTTTCCATTTTCCAGCATAGTTCCTTCTTGTTGAAGGTCTGCGTGCTTCAAGAATAATGTCTTTAACTCTTTGGGAAAGTTCTGGATTAGCTGCTGCTATGTGATGTTCCATGCAGTCAGTTGCAACGTTTCTAGGTTTGGATGTATGATGCTATAGTTGTTCTGAGTTAACATCAAAGGCATCAGGGGTATTGGCCACATATTGTTCCGAAACATGCTCCTCAGCAGTGGGTGCCAGTGTTGTCTTGGCCAGTTTGGAGCTATCAGGATTATCCTTGGACGTTCTTCCTTGATTTTTAGTAGTACTTTGTGTATCAAGGGAAGAGGTGGGAATGCATATGCTGTTAGGCCTTTCCAGCTGAAGGAGAGCGAATCCACTTTCCATGCTAGTGGGTGGAATGTCCTTGTGCAGAATTTTTTGAGCTGGTGATTGAGAGGTGATGCGAATAGATCTATCTGAGGCATTCCCCATTTCTTTGAGATGGTCTTGAAGATGTCCGGGTGCAGCTTCCATTCGTGGGCATCCGATGTGGTTCTGCTTAATATGTCTGCTAGAGTATTTTCTTTGCCGGTACAAATATTGCCTGTAACTGGATGTTGTAGCTGAGTGCCAGGGTCCACAGCTCCAAAGTCATTCTGCATAGGGGGTATGAATGAGTGCCTCCCTGTTTGTTGATGTACCACATGACTGTGGTGTTGTCTGTCCTTATCATCAACTGGCCCTCTTTGAGAAATGGTCTGAACTTTTGGATTGCCAGTTTTACTGCCAGCATTTCTTTTAGGTTGATGTGCAGGTGAAGTTGATCCTGTGTCCACAATCCTTGCACGCATTTGTCCAGCATGTGGGCCCCCCATCCTAGGTCTGAAGCGTCTGTTGTGATGGTCTGGCTTGCTTGACATCTGCGAAAGGGTAGGCCTGGGTTTGACTGGCATGCCTGAGCCCACCATAGGAACTCCTGTTTTAAGCATGGAATTAGTGGGATTTCTGTTTCTAGGCTGTGTCTGTGTTGGGACCATAAATTCTTTAGGTACCACTGTAGTTTTCTCATATGTAGTCTGGCAAATGGGACCAAGATTATGCATATTTGCCATGAAGCCCAAGGCCTGCAGTACTTTTCTTGCTGTTAACTTGTTCAGTTTTGTTAGTGCCAAGAAGTAAAGAGGGAGTTCTTTTTGTTTTTCTGTAGTTAGGAATGCCATTTGTTTTACTGTGTCCAATTCCGCGCCCAAGAATGTCCTTGTTTGGGATGGTATCAGCCTTGACTTTTGTAAATTGACTGTGTATCCCAGTGCTTGTAGCAAGTAAATGACCCTTTGTAAATCTGTTGTCAGCTTGCTTTTGTTGTCCCCTTGTAGCAGGCAGTCGTCCAGGTATGGGTAAATTTGAATTCCCTGTAGTCTGCAATGGGCGATTACTGATGCCAGGCATTTTGTGAATACTCTGGGCAGTAGATAAGCCAAAGGGCAATGCTGAGAATTGATAGTGCTCTGATCCTGCAAGAAATCTGAGGTATCTTCTGCAGATTGGTCGAATGGGGACGTGCAGGTATGCCTCCTTGAGATCTAGAGTTACCAGCCAACACTCCTTGCCCAGCATGGGAAGAAGTTGCTGTAGGGTCAGCATTTTGAATTTTGGGACAATGATGTATGTATTTAAGGTGGACAGGTCGAGAATTGGTCTCCAACTTTTTTCCTTTCTTGGAACTAGGAATAGTCTGGAGTAGAACCCCTTTCCTTGCTCTGCTGTTGGCACTCTTTCCACAGCTCTCATGTTTGCTAACTCCATTATCTGTTGTAGAGCCTCTGTTTTTGATTTGGAGGTAGATTTGGCATTCCTCTTGACTGGTAAAGTGTGGAAGTGGAACCGGTAACCTTGATCTATGGTTTGTAAAATCCACTTGTCTTTTGTTATGTAGTGCCAGTTCTTTGAAAATAAGGTTAACTTTCCGCCTAGAGGAGCTGCTATTTGTTCCCTGGTAGGCGGATTTAGGGTTAAGTCACTGTGGTTGTGTTGATGTAGTGGCAGTGGTTGTGTCTGTGCCTCTGTTGTTACCTTGCCACTGTCGTCCTCTGTAGGCACCTCCTCTGGATTGGTTTCTGCCTCTGGAACGTCTATTCCTGCCCCTTTGAGATCTTGTGGAGTCAGGAAAGGACCAATTTTTGGCAGGCCAGTTCCTTCTAAACCTTGGGGGTTGAACCTGCAAGAAATCTTTAACCGTTTGAACAGATTTTGCCTTTTCTTCCATTTTCTTCATAACCTGCTGGGCAGGTGTACCAAACAAACTTGTCTTATCCATAGGAGCATCTAGCAACTTAGCTTTAACATGATCCGGTAAAGCTTGCTCCTTTAGCCATGCATGCCTTCTTATCACTGTGCCAGTCATGGCTGATCTAAATGAAGCCTCCAGTGCATCATAGCCACATTTTAAGGAATGGTTACTAACCTGTTGTATGTTATTTACCATTTCTAATACATATTTCTTATCAAGAGATTCATCAGTGGTTAGCTTTTTAGTTAACTGATCAAGCATAAACTCTTGGTATTGTATCATGTGAAACTGACAGTTTAAAGCTCTAGCTGAGAGAGTAGCTGAAGTGTAGACCTTTTTACCCCATCTGTCTAATGACCTTGCTTCCCTTTCAGAAGGAATAGGGTTTTAGCTATGGTCGGCTACTGCCTTGGGACCCTGGGATATGGTTTCGGGGTCTGCAAGTGGGGCCTTGTAAAGGTGGTGATGAGTATCTGGCACCCTGTAAAATCTGTCTGGTTTGGCATGGGCTGGGGGTAAAGAATCTGGAGCGGAGCAGACATCACTGAAAGCATCATCCACCACAGAGAGAACAGGAGGTATAGCTAAGGGCCTGTGCTGTGGAAGGTGCAGAAAGGTCCTAAGTCTTTTTCTGGAGTCTGAAAAATCCTGTTGCTGCCATTGGAACTGCTCTCATGGCATGTAAGGTTTCCCCAAAGGAGAATTCTTCTGGTGGGGAAGCAGCTGGAATGGATTCTTCAGCATCAGAATCTTCAAAATTGGAGAAAGGAGCCTCTGGCTGGTCAGTTATGGCTGATTCATCAGCAGAATCATCAGAGGACACTGGCTCAGGGGGCTCTGCCCTAGGTCTCTTCTCTGGGGCTGAGAGGCCCTGTCTGGGTGAGATTGAGATCCTCTAATTAATGAAATTAAATCTTCTGCCAAAGTAAGCATTTGAGAACTAGAAGAGGGCCTGGTAGTGGGGGGTTTAACAGGCACTGTTTTAGTAGTCTTGGCTGCTTTAGCCCTGGCGAAGGCCTTAATGGACATGGCTGCTGGAGGCCTAGCAGCACCACGTGCAGGGGTAGAGACATCCAAGGGAATGGTGTCTGATAAGTCAGTGGCAACCACCGTAGTGGATAAAATTTCTGAGGCCGATTCAAGAGTGGTAGCAGGGGCCTCAGTTGTAGAGATAGATTCAGCTGTACTTTGATCAGTTTTCTCGGTTTCGGCCGAAACCGAGACACTCGCGGTTTGCTTAACCATGGTTTCGGCCGAAACCGCGGACCGCGAATGTCGGTCTTTATCTTTGCGTTTTTTGGCAGATTGGGTAGTCGGAGGATCCGACGGCATAATGTACGCAAAATCAGAACCGAAAAACTGTTCAGCAAACTCCGACCGGCAGCCTAAGCGTTCGTCGGTTGAAAGAAGCACAGGCTGAACAGGCTGCTACGTCGTGGGCTGGGCCTAAACAAGGCAGACAGTAAGAGTGGAAATCTTTATGAGGTATTTGTTTCCCACAGGTTAAACAATTATTAACTTTTTCTGACATCGGCTGAGGCAAGAAAGAGTCCCCAACGGGTACTTAGCTTTAGAAGTCTTGAAGTAGTATTCGTAGAAGTAATCTCTGGATCCGACCGACCGGCACTTGCGAACAGCTTCTGCTTGAGCCACGGCAAGAAAGACTGAGGAAAATGGCGTCGGCTGATGCCTTTATACCCGAAGACCAACAGAGATGACGTCGGGTGAAGTGCGACATCAGCCGAAGCCGGACCCGGACTTTGGAATCCGGCCGACTGAAGGGCTGCCTGACGACAGGACAACCCACTTGTTATGACTGCAGATGCATCCATGAAGGACATCATCGATATCTGTGCAGTGACAGAAACCTGGTTCAAGGCTCCAGAGAACCCCAGCACTACCAGGTTATACCTCATATCATGCTTTTCGGCCCCAAAACCCGGACAGAACCACAAAAGGAGGGGGAGTTCCCATATTTATCAAGGATATCCACACCTCCGGGTTAGTGGCAGTACACGAAGTATCGGAGACCATCCATGTGCAACTGACAGTGGGAAGACTGCTTTTCAGTTTATAGCATCCTACAGACCACCCTCTGAAAGTCAGGAATCCCACTCTGCTTTCCTGAAAACATTGGAGAACACTAAGATCTCTCCGAACAACATTATATTGGGCGACTTCAACTACCCAAACATAGACTGGGAGCATTACTCAAGCCCCAGCACCTTAGCCCAAAGGTTCCTGGAATTTATAAACTCAAATGCTATGGAACAACTAGTCAGCACTCCCACAAGAGGGGAAAACATACTAGACCTGATCATTACCAACATGGGGAATCTATGCTCCATACCAGAAGTATATCCCTCATTGGTAAGATCAGACCATAAATTAATTTCACTGGATATCCACATCCCGACCCCACCCCCAGCCCAGAAAACCACAGTGAAAAACTTCTCAAAGCGAACTTCACACTTCTCAAAACTGAAGTGGAATCCTTCAAGGCCCCAGGGCCAGTGGAAACTACGGCCCAAACTGCAGAATCCTATAAAAACGCATTCTACGGACATCTCCAGGAATGCATGGATCATGCTATCCCAAACAAAATCAAGACCCAATCATCCAAAGGCAGGCATCCAGTCTGGTGGACCCCAGCCATAAATAAACTGTACAACAGAAGGAGGAAGCTACTACATGATAGAGCAAAATCCCTAAAAGGGAAGGCATCTCTGATCAGTACTAGCAAAAAATTACGATCCCTCATAAAATCCTCCAAGGCCAGCTTCGAGAGAAAAATTGCACAGGACACTAAAGACAATCATACCTAACCAATAGACAACAAGCAGTTCTTTGGGCAGATAATATATCATCTCTTCTACCTGTCACCCTGGGAGTCCCTCAGGGCTCTATTCTAGGTCCACTTCTCTTCTCTCTTTTTATTAACGACCTGCATGTAACAATCCCAAATGCCACCTGCATTCAATATGCAGATGATTCAACTTTAATCTGTTCAGCAAGCTCACCATCTGCACTACATTCCCTGACACAGAAAGTATTCAATTCAGTTGAAACCTGGCTCACTAAACGTTGTCTCCTTCTTAATGCTAAGAAACCCAAGCTCCTTCTTTTTACACCAACCAATAAGTCCACCCCAATAGATTTCTCTATCACTTCCAATAATGATACTATCATACACCCTGACTGCACAACCAAGTTGTTAGGAATTGCTATTGATAACAACCTTACATTTGATAATCACATAAATAACACCATTAAAACTATCAACAAGAAAATTGGTTCCTTATATCGAATCAAACCCTTCTTAACTCCAACAGCTAAAACCCAAATTGCACACTCCCATTTAATTTCTACTCTTCTTTATGCCTCTCCCATATATACTAACCTCAAAAAGAATAACCTTGTCAAACTAGAGCATGCCTATAACAACATCGCCAGATTTTCCACGGGTAATCCTTTTGCACCCACCACTGCCTAAATCTCATGCAGCTGGGCTGGCTAGAAATTCAAAACCTTCTAAAATCTCCCAACTAACCATGGCCCACAAGATATTTTATCAACCTAATAGAACTCCTATACTATCCAATCTCATAATCCCTATAAAACCTAGATATACTACGCTCCTCTAACAAGCTTCTAGCTAGCATAACCAAAACTAACAATTTGGCTGGAAACTCCCTGTTTTCTAACACTGTGGGAAAAGACTGGAACCTACTTCCCAAAGAGCTAACATCACTCTCTTCTTTGCCTCTCTTTAAACAAAAGCTCAAAACACACTTTAAAATACACTGGTTATGCCCATGCAGTAAACCAGACTAACCCTTCCTTGCCTGTGCTCTTATTTGTCTATACCATACTAAGTTTTTTTTTATGTTTTCCTCATTATTTCTCTTATGAGGAACTGAACTGGTGATCACAATGATACATACTGGTTGACAAAAAAAAAAAAAAAAAAGATGCATACTTTATTTCAACTATGTTTATGTACTATGTAACAATTATGATTCCTTCATTGTTTGTATTTCATGTTTTTACTGTTTGGAGCTTTTCTCCCCGGGCCTCTACTGAAAATGGAAATATATCCAACTAGACCAGCCCGGTCAACAAATGTAAAATAAAAATAAATAAAATAAAAATAAGGCTTTTTTCAGTTATGTTAGGAACCTGGGATGCAACTCCCAGACTTGTTCTGAGTTGATTCTAAACGACAAAAAATACACTGAACCCACAGACATCGCCAATATCCTGGCAGACAGGCTCAGTGCAAACTTCTCCACCCCCACCCCCCCCAAAAGAGCAAGTATCTATCCCGGCAGAGTGCAGCCTCCCAAACATCTCTGATGCTCAGGTGAAGGCCGCCCTCTCCAAAGCAAAAAACACTGCTTCCATGGGACCAGATGGCGTCCCGGGTTGCGTCCTACATGAACTCCAAGAAGAACTAATCCCTCAAGTAAAACTGCTGTACAGTCTCAGCCTCACTACAGGATATGTGCCCAAAGAATGGCGTACAGCAACAGTGGTCCCACTCCACAAAGGTGGCGCCTCTGCGGACCCTGGAAACTATCGTCCCATAAGCCTGACTAGCCTAGTATGCAAGGTTATGGAGAGGATCATCATGGAACTCATAAACAAAGACATTGGGGACCTACAGACACTAGATCCTACCCAATTTGGCTTCAAGGGCAGATCCTGCCTTTTGAACCTGGTCGACTTCTTCGAAACAGTCAACAAGGCCATAGATGAAGGGAAGGTAGTCCACACAGCCTATCTGGACCTCGCAAAGGCATATGACACAATACCCCACTCGGGCATCATAGATAAGCTATCCAGCGTAAATATAAACCCCTATGTCACAAGATGGGTCACAAACTGGCTCAAAGACAGAACCCACAGAGTCAGAGTTGCTGGAGCTATGTCAGACTCGAAACCGGTCACAAGTGGCGTCCCACAAGGTTCTGTCCTGGGACCTCTCTTGTTCGGTATTTACTTTTCTGAGGTACAGGCCAACGTGGGAGGACTATGGCTCACCAAGTTCGCAGATGACTGCAAACTGGGCGCCATAATCGACTATCCAGCTGACACAAACATCCTTCAAAAAGGTCTTGCAGAGATGGATAACTGGTGCCAGAGCCATGGTCTAAAGCTAAATGCCAAAAAGTGTATAGTCATACCCTTTGGCAAAAACAATGTGCCCACAAAGTACCAAATAGGTGGTAACCCATTAAGTACAGAGAAAGTAATTAGGGATCTGGGGACCCAAGTTGATAGCAATCTCTCCTTTGACAACCACATTGCCAAAGTGGTTAGAAAGACCTTCTACATAGCCCACCTCATCATGAAAGGATTCACATCCAGATCAAGAGAGGTAATCGTGCCCCTTTATTCACCCCTCATCAGGCCCATCATAGAATACAATGCCCCCTTTGGGATGTACCTTACCCGACACCTGCAGCAATTAGAAAGGCCCCAAAAGTACCTCACCAGGAGGATCAAGGGACTCAAACAGATGCCATATGCTGCTCGGTTAAAAAAACTCCAGCTCTACTCAGTTGCATACCACCTACTTCGAGGCGATCTATGCCTGACATATAAAGCTATGTCCAACCCAGAATTAATGGACATGCTCCACCTCAGTAAATCTAAATCCCTTAGAGCCACGCGCTCGAGGGACTTGAACCTCAGCACAGAAATAAATAGAACATGCTGGAGGACAGATTCATAACCCAGAGGCTCCCTTCGCTCTGGAATAGAATTCCAATTCATGTTAGGCAGAGCACCTCACTGACTCTCTTCAAGAAGAATCTTGATGAGTGGATGGGGGATCGTAGGTTTGTCCCGGGGATTACTTCTGTGTCACTATTAGACAGAGGCACAGTAAACTAAACTTTAAAAAGGGCACAGTATACTCAAATCAAGGGATGGCGTAAGCCAAATACAATCGGGCTAGGCTTGTAAATGCCCCCAGGGCAGATAGCCTAGTATGAACCTATGTTCAATGGACTTTGTAAACCAGCATCTACATAGTCCACTATCTTGGGCTGCCAATATTAACCTTTGATTTCTTGGTTTGAATTTGCCTCTCCTTAACCATTCCTGCGTTCATTCTTGATCAACATGAGGCTCTTCCAGACATTTTCTATACTTGCAACTATATTTATGTTTTTTCCAGATTTCTTGCCTTCTCATTTGGTTCTTCACCTTATACTCTTTCTTTTGTTTTTTGGCACATTCATTTGCTGCCTGCTTTTTATCCACTTCTGCTTGATGTTGACATGCTTCTGCTAAATTAAGCAGAGACATCATCTTATATTTATTCTCCTCATGTTCCAAAACTTTCACTACATTTGGATCTTGTGAGGTCAGTAAATATGTGGGGACTCCCACGATTGCAGACCTATACATGTAATCAATTTCAAGGAGGCACAGCCCTCCTTCGGAACGGGGAATATATAATCTTGGTATACACTGATTTTTATAAATCATTTGGTGAGCATGAAGCATCCTTCTTGTTTTAATATCCAATCTATCCAACACTTTTTGGGGCAGCCAATCACTCCAAAACTATAAGTTAGGACAGGAAGAGCAAATTGATTTATAGCTTGGATCTTGTTCCAAGATGTCAATGCTGTTTTCAGGATTAATTCAAGTCTTCTAAAGCACCACATACTGAGTTTTATTCGCATTTGTTCATGTTTTATTGCTGATCCTTCATCAATTCCCAAGTATTTATACACTCCCTCTTGATCACATTCTTGTCCCAAACTGATGTTTTCCTGGTGCTGCAGTTTTCCTTTTTTAAAGGTTGCTTTTGCATATTTATCAAGACCAAATGACATTCCAATATCATCTGAAAAAGTTTTGACAACCTGCAGCTATGTTTTCAGTTCCTCATCTGATGAGCTATACAGTTTTAAATCATCGACAAAGACAAGATGAGAAGTCATTAGACTTTGTTGTTTTCTAGGGGCCAAATTGTAGCCATGGCCTAAGCTGTTAAGTAAACAGCTTAATGGATTAATGGCAATGCAGAATAGCAACGGTGACAAAGAGTCACCCTGGAATATCCCCCTTTGAATTTTTATCTCTGGGATAATAATCTGTCCTTTATCATGGCTTAATTGCAAAGTGGTCTGCCACTGTTTAATAGTTACTGTAATGTAGTCAATCAGTGTAGGGTGTATCTTATGCATTTTTAAGCACTCTTTTTATCCATGAATGTGGAATACTATCAAATGCTTTTTTGTAGACAATCCATGCCATAATTAGATTCGTCCCCTTCTTACAGTTCTCCACTATAACTTTGTTTAACAACAAATGATCCTTTGTTCCATATGACTCTTTTGTTGCCCTTTTGTTCTACTGCCATAATTGAGTTTTCTTCTAAATGACTATAAACTCTGTCGGCGTCAATTCCCATGTATAATTTATACATCATTGGAAGACAAGTTATTGGTCTATAATTTTTAGGGTAGCTTGCAGGTTCATTATTAAGAGCATTGTTTTCCTGTTGTTAAGCAGTGCGGTGTGTGTTTGGAGTGCACATATAAATAGTTCTTACTCATGGCTAAATCCTCGTGCAAAGAAGTTAATACTTTAAGCCAAAAATTAGGTACTGCATCTGGGCCTGGGGTTTTCCAGTTAGAGGTTTTCTCAACTTTGTTTCTTTCTTTCTGGCTGTTATTTCATCCCATTTCATATCCTGTACCTTTAAACTTCTTATTATTTCTTTTACTTCTTCTATCCATTCAGCATCTTTGTTATGTTCCACAGGATCTTCATAGATACTTCTCCAAAATGTATCTACTTCCTCTTTTTTTGGCGGTCTTTCAATTCCTTTTACCTTATTTCCCAATTCTCTATAAAACTTTTTTGGGTCATTAATAAATTGCTTATTTTGTGCTTTTCCCTTACATTTATCTTCGTATCTGCTAAGTCTTTCCGCCTGTTTTGAAATTTTTAGTTTATCCCCAATAGTGCATAATAGATCCTGGTCTGTTCTAATACTGCGCATTGTTTTTATCACATCTATCTTTCTTAGTATTTTTGTTGATTTATTCCCCCTTCTATAATCTTCTAACAATGACACTTCTTGTCTTAGCTGCTTTATAGTTTTCTCTACTCGATATTTCCATGATGATATTCACTTTTGCACCCTCTTTTCCCTTGCTACCCTGTGTTACTGTGGTACAACTTTATCAGTTATTAATTTAGCAGCACAGCAATATATCCTGTTTACTTCTGTTACATCGTATGGATCTCTATGGACAGTCAATTACTGTGTTCATTTGTTTTATCAAGCTTCTGACTTTTGGGGTTTTATTAACCTTCTGCAGTCTATTCCTCTCACTGATCTTGATATATCTGTCTTTGTCTATTAAATCAAGCAACTCTTCTCTTAACTCATTTTCTTCCATACTGAGGGCACATCCCTTGTTTTTCGTTTCCTGCGGGCATTCTATAGAAAGTTCTACAGCATCTTCCTGTGGCACATTCTCTTCAATTTCATCCTGTGTCATCTATTGTTCTGTCTTATGGGAACTCACTGGCCTATCACTCCTCAACATTGACTGTATCAGAGTTTCCATAGTTTCCTATTCCTTTCCTTGCTGTCTAGCTTCAAATGAACGTTTATACTGGTTTCCTGTGGAAGGCTCCAAAATATCTTGATATGGCACCTGACCAATTACTTCCTGTGACACTGGTTTCCCCTTAATTTGGATATCCATTGCTCTATCCTGATGTGGTGCTTTCTGTATTCAATTTCTACACTGAATCATTTTCTTTGCAGCTGTTCCATAACCTCAATTTCTGTTTCTCTGACTTCTCCATTACTAATCTCTTTTTCTACTTTTCCCCTTAGTCTTCTTATTTTTTGTATTGTAAAGTTTTCCATATCCAGATTCATTTCCCTATATTTTTCTTCAAATATCTTTGGTGCTGCTCTTATTGTATTGGTTAGTTTTGCTTTCTCCTTTGCATAAATATTACACCATATTAAATATCTTTTCCTTTCCCCTGTCCATATTTCTTCTTCACATGTCTCCTGATCTTCTTGCTTTTCCTTATTCTGGGGACTCACTCCATCACACTGTGATGTAGTCTGTTTTAGACTGTCTACATTAAATCCTTCACTTCGCAGGCACTCCATAACTTCAATTTCCTTAACTTCTGCGTTACTAATCTTTTTTTCTACATTACATCTTTGTGTTATTAATTTTTTTATTGTGAAATGTTCACATCTGGATGCCTTTGCCTGTATTTCTCTTCGAATATCTTTGAGACTGCCTTCTCTATATTAGTTAACTTGGCTTTCTCCTTTGCATATATATTGTACCATATCAAATCTCTTTCTTTCCCATGTCCATATTTCTTTTTTATATTTCTTTTTTATATTTTTCAAATATCTCTAGGTTTTGTTGTTTATATTTTCTCACTTCCTCAGATGCTTCTTTTTCCAAACAGATCAAAATGTCTTGATCTATATAATGTTTTTCAAAAATCTGTTGTATTAATTAACTTAAATTTTTATTTGAAGCTTCTGAACTACTATGAGAGTTGCTGCCATAGTACCTAGTAATTTCAACACTTGAGAGGTTGGTACTTTTTTGTCAGAATGTCTGATAGCTGTTGTCGAAGAGTGACTATTCTGTCCAGTGGCAATTTTACCATGGCGGTGGTGGTGTCCAAGTCTGCATCCGATAAAGGAGATAAGCTGCGATGGTGACAACGCAGACTTGACAAAATTTATAGTTATTCCTAACTGAGAGCACAGATTGAGAGTGCGAACTCTGGATTGAAGTAGTTGATGCCTGGAGGTGGCGGTGAGGAGCCAGTCATCCAGATATGGAAACACTCAAAATCCTAGATGCCTCAGATGAGCCGTAACCACTGCCATGCATTTGGTAAACACTCTGGGGGCTGTTGTGAGACCAAAGGACAGTGCTCGGAACTGATAGTGACTGGCTCCCAGCCGGAAACGCGGGTGATCTCTGGATGGTCTGGCCATTTTGATATGATAGTACGCATCCTTGAGATCTACAGAGCACATCCAACTGCCCGTTCCTAGAAACGGAAGAATCTATTGAAGCGTGACCATCCAGAACTTCTCCTTCTTTACAAAGGTGTTGAGTCTGCTGAGCTCCAAGATGGGCCTCCAGTCCCCTGTTTTCTTTGGAACGAAAAAGAATCTGGAGTAGGTTCCGGATCCTATTTGGTCTGCTGGGACTGGCTGGATGACTCTCTTTTCACGCAGCCTTTGAATTTCTATGGCTGCTTGATCCCAGAGACTGGGTGGAACATCTGGGATTTTCTTTCGTACAGGGGGAGATTCTGAGAACAGTATGACATAACCTCTGGTAAACAATGCTTTGTACCCAAGAATCTGTTGTAATTTCTAGCCAGGCATCTGGATACAAAGACAAGCGACCCTCGACTGCCTCCAGAGTAGGACAGTCCAGCCTCCTTTCAGGAGCACTGGTAGGGCTTACCAAACAACTGATCCCTGTCGCACTGGTTCTGTGGACCCCTTCTACTACCTGGGCGGCGTCTTACATTATTACCCCCTCCTCTGCCCCTAGAGGGGGGTTCACTAAGTGTGTTCTGAAAAGCTCCTTGGGACTTCTAGAACCACATTTTTCCTCCCTTTTGCCCTTTGGGGTAAGGGCTAGTAGGGGTGGAAAAACGGACTCCTATGGCAGATAGTCTTTCCATCTTGTTCACACCTAGTGAGGGTCTCCTTGATTTTAGGCCCAAAAAGGGACGAGCCATCAAATGGGGTATTAACGAAGGAAGACCTGAAGGCTTCTGCAAAGGAGCATAAGCGCATCCAGGAATGTCTCCGAAGAGCTATTGCTGAACCCGATATCCCCTTTCTAGCACACAATTAAAAGAAATGACTGAACTAGTTTTGGAACATAGAAAAGATAGATTTGCACCCATTTTAGGTAAGGTAGAACTAATGGAAGGGAATTTTGTTTCCATTAATGATCCAAAAGAAAGTTTTGACAATACTTTTGTACTAGATGTCAATACAATACAACTAAATGTTTAATTAAGGAAGAATGGGATAGATTTAGTGGACTCTCAGACTTGAATCTTGCCTTTGAAAAACCTTTAAAATTTGTATTTAGGAAAGGCAAGTGCATTAAGAATATTTTAGAAGACAAGTGTAGGAGTAGGGTAAACAGGAAAGTGGGTACATACAAATGTGGTTCCTGTCCACAATGTCCATACATAGCCAATACTTCTGAGATTTTTATTCCTAGTAGAAATAAGCTGATTGCAGCTAAGGTGTATTCCAACTGTGAATCTAAAGGCCTAGTGTACATTGCGATATGTAATGAGTGTGAAGGATTTTATGTCCGTAAAACTGAAAGACGTTAAAAGAAGAATTTATGAACACATATATGAGATTAAAAAAAGTAATAACAAGAATGCATTATTTAAGCACACTCAAACATGTAAGAAGGCTAATTTTGTTTTCTTTGTTTTAAAGGTAGTACAGGTAGACAAGAGAGGTGGGCCTTGGGAGACCAGGCTAGAACACAGAGAAGTATTCTGGCAACTTTTTATTGAGGCAAACAAGTTGCCAGGTATGAATGAGATGGTCTCCCTGGCCCCTGTCTTGAAATTAAGAGCTGCCAAGCTTTAATATATTTACAAGAATTTTTCATGTTTTAGGAATTTGACAATACATGTATTTTAAACTCCAACAAATATGTTATTGCTCTAAACACCCTATACCGTATATTTTATACATATTAATATATTTACACATTTTTACTATTATAATCTTTTAGTATTTTAATAATAGTGTGTATAATTATGTTATTTATATGTATTTAAAAATTTTCATCAATTTTTTATATGGATTGGATGTATATGTTTGTGAAATGGATTTATTTAGTGCTTTTTAATTGGGACAATCAAGTATGCATTAGATAGGATGGTTGTATGCAGAATTACAATCAATTAGACTTAATTAACTGTACTACAAGTATGACTAACAATGTAAGATGCTTCATCTGATGAATTTACAGACAAAAACGTACTAGTTGTGATCAGAGTTAGTGGATTATTTATTGTCGGTGCTTGTTTAATAAACTTTGAAGCGGGGTTACGGCTATCCAAGTGCTTTTTTTGTTTTATAGTTTATATTTAGCACTTTGTTCCTCCTTTTTGACTTTTTACATAATAGTAACAATATATAATTTCTTTCTTATCCTCAATTGTCCACTCTATCATCTTTATGGCTCTTCTCTGGCCAATCAATTGTTGTCGTTTTTGTGGACTGCTACTTCCTTCTACAACAGGAAGGCCATCCTCCCCCTGAGCCTGGCCTGGCTCCATTGTAGGAATGTTTCCGTATTTTGAGGATTCTACACTGTCATTTTTTCCAGTCCTGGCACCAGTGCACCTACCAGGATTGGGCACATTTTTATCCTGGGTTCTGTGCACCCAGCTATCTTTTTTTTTATTTTTGATTTACTTCTGTCCATGATATATGCTATATAAATACAGTCTACATATCAGTGTCACCTTGGTGAGATTTTGTGAAAAACAGGGTCCACCTCGCGAAGGTACTCACCAAGACTTGAGGATGAATTCAGTTTCAGCACTACTACTCTCCTTTGTTTGCTGACTTTTCATCTCTCCATCAGGATCCCATAAGGTATATATGTCTATGTTCCATTTGTTGAATATTTCTGGACAAATACATGCTAAAGGGGCACTACATTCAACGACTGTCCTAATGAGGGCTGAGTAAAGGGTGAAAAATGACATCTCTCAATCTTGACACATTCCCTTGGTTTATAAGCTATACAATATAGAAGGGTTTTCTACAATAGACACATATTGATCAAAATGAAGTCACTGTTAAGTTCCCAAATCCCAAACAACTGGGTCAACTCTTAGAGGTGTACTGTTAAAGTGGTAGTTCCCTGGGATTGAAGCTTCTTAAATCATACAATACCGCATTTTTTTGGCATATAGTTTCAGTCCATGATCTTGGCACCAGTTAGTTATTTGGGACAAACCTTTCTGCAGGATGGCAAACTCATTTGGGGATTCAATAATTGCTCCTAGCTTGAAGACATCTGCAAACTTAGTCAGTAAGAGTCCTTTGGTATTGGCTTTTACTTCAGAAAAGTAGATACCAAATAGGAGATGTCCCAGCACAGAACCCTGGGACACTCCATTGATGACAGTCTGGTCACTTTGTGAAGGTAACTTCCCTTATTTTATTACCTGCATCCTATCTGTGAACCAGCTGGTAATCCAGTGAGTGACAAAGGGGTTTATTCCCAGTTTATTTAGTTTTTCTACCATGTCGGAGTGGGGAACTGTATCAGAAGTTTTGGTCAGGTTAAAGTATGCGGTGTGTATTGTTTTGCCTTCATCCATTGCTTTGGTGAGAAATCCACCACATTGAAAAAGCATGACCTGCCTTTCATGAATCCAAGCTGAGCCCAGTCCAGTGTCTCTTATGAAGGTGAATGACTAACTGTTCTCCATTCGTTTGGTACAAAAACATGAAGGTTTCTGCCCAATGCCTTGAGAACTTAATGCAAGCAACATTAAGCTTCTCTGCTACATTCCATGACATATGTCTATTCATAGGGTTAACACTCTATAATACTGGAACTTATTATTAACATTTAACAATATGCACTCAAGTAATCTCTTATCCCCAAGACAGGTAATTCATAAGCCTGTCTTATATCATGCATCTCTGAAAACTATAACATTAGCACAAATACGCAGCAAAAATGCAGACCATAAAATATGGATCACTTAAGTATACACTTCCAAAATACTTGGAAAATTAAATACAACCTGCATAATCCTGTCGCTTTTTGTTTTAAACTGGTTAAACATATGCAACCATTATTACTGTCATATCTATATATTACAGGTTCATATGTCCAGTAAGGTTTCCCTCAGGGCTATCTACTTAACAGCATATGTGCAAGGAGATGTCACATGTTCAGGCCAATCTTGGTCTTAACTTATAGTCACGGATTAGTTTTCACTACCTTATTTTTAACATAATGAACCCTTAACATACCAGTGCTCATGCTTTTAGCTTTTGCAGAGACTTTTCTGATCTATTCAGCCATCTTGATCATGTATTAGTGAATGCACAAAACCTTTCATCTGTTGTCTCCATTTTGTCTACCAACACTCTGCCCAAGCTACCTGCTGAAAATCAGCCTTCTCATGTGTAATCACCCACGCACTGGGGGTAAGGGTTGCCTGGGAATGCCCAACATTTAGGCAGCCATCAAGGGGTGGTTTTGGATTTTTTCACTGTGCCTTTTTCCCCACTGATGATGCCGTCAACAAGTTTCAGGGCTGAATCACTCCGCACTTCTGTAAGGGGCTGATGTCAGCAGAACTGCTTGGCCACCCACAGGAGGTGGGTTATGGCTGTTTCCTTGGTTTTCACCAGGAAAGTAATTTCATACATGTGTGTCCCTGAGCACACCCTCCCACCCCCCCCCCACCCCCCTTGGATGGACATACCAGCTCTTGCTGTCTGTACCAAGTGCCCGAGTTGCTACTCAAACTCGGGTCACCTGGGCCACTGTCAGGACTTTATCCCTCTACACCAATGGAGCAAGGCTTTGTTTATTAAATGTGTGGCTCATTAAGTTAGAGAACCTCACAAAGTACAGTTTTGTACCTACCATAAATGTAGATGTTCAAGTGCTAATACAGCTGCAGTAATCACAGATGGGTTTTCTGCCATCAGGCGATCCCTCGGTCGGCCGAATTCCAAAGTCTTGGTCCGGCGTCGGTTGTTGTCGCTTTCTCTTCTGGCGTCAGTGAGGCCAGAGTATATAAGACACAGCCGACGCCATGTTCTTCAGTCTTTCTTGCCCCAGATGTCAGGTGCCCCCAGAAGGAAGACAATACATAAATAATGCATATATGCAAATACAAGCAATGCAATATAATCCAAAAACAGTGGTAGCAAGCAAATACAACATAGCAGGATAACCCAGTCAGGTAGTATGAAGAGGTTGTTAGGCCCCATGCCTTTACCAAGTGGGGAAGGAGGGAGGGAAACCTGTACTGCAGCTGTATTAGCACTCGAACATCTACATTTATGGTAGGTACAAAACTGTACTATGTTCATCGTGCATACAGCTGCAGTAATCACAGATGGGTAGAGTCCCAAAGCTATGCACAGAGTGGTAGGTACTAGGAGGAACTGGGTTGAGCCAGAATGCCCTGCAAAACAGCAGTGGCAAAGCCTGCTCTTGTTCTGGAGTATAAAGGCAGGTGGTAGTGTTTTGTGAAGGTATGTACAGAACTCCAAGTGTCTGCCTCCAAAATATCTTTGGTAGGAACTCCTCTGAGGAATGCTGTAGAGGTAGCTGTGGCCCTGGTGGAGTGAGATCTGATACCTGTAGGAACAGATTTCCCATGATAGGAATAACAAAACCGTATGCAGTGGCCTATCCACTTTGAAATAGTCTGTTTTGTATCTGGCTTCCCTTGAGCCCCTACAGCATAGGACACAAAGAGTTGTTCTGATTTCCTGAAGGACTTTGTTCTATCCAAATAATAACGTAGCTGCCTATGGATGCCTAAAGAGTGTAGCAGCCTTTCCCCTTTGTTTTGAGGATTGGGGTAAAAGGTAGGTAGGCGAATGGCTTGATTTAAAGCTACCCTGGATACCACTTTAGGCATAAATGATGGGCTGGTACGAAGGGAAACCCTGACCTGATGGAAAATGAGAAAGGGCTGCACCGCCATGAGGGCCTGTAGTTCAGAAACCCTACGAGCTGAAGTGATGGCCAGAAGAAAGGCTGTTTTCCAGGACAAATATTGCAAATCTGTTGAGGCAGCTGGTTCAAAAGGGGGCAATGTTAATTTTTCTAGTATGTAATTAAGATCCCATGCTGGTATTGGTTGCTTCCTTGGTGGTCTAATATTCTTAGCCCCTCTGAGGAACTGTCGTAAGAGTGGGTGAGAAAATAAAGGAGGATCCGTGTTGAATTCTGCAGAAATGGCTGAGGCATGGATTTTTATTGAAGAAAATGAAAGTCCACTGTTCAGCAGCTCAGCTAGATACTGTAATACCTGAGGCAAGTTCAGTTTTCTAGGGTCCTGGCCTCTTTTCTCATTCCAAGAGCAAAACCGCTTCCATTTTGCGGAGTAAGCTTTTCTGGTAGATGGCCTTCTGGCCTCCAAAATGACATCCTGCACCTCCTTGGAGAGTAGGGTCTGTTGTGGTGTTAAGGAATTTTCCATGCAGCGAGATTGAGTGTTTTCAGCTGACTGTGAAGAGTTTTGCAGCTGTGCTGAGTCAGCAGAAGAGGCATTAGAGGAAGGGACCAGGGAGGAGTATGTGTTAGGCTCCTCAGGAGTGGGTACCAGTGTTGCCTTGGCCAATCTGGAGCAATCAGTATCATCTTCGGTTTGTCTGTTCTTGCTTTCAAAAGCACCTTGGGCAGAAGAGGCAGAGGTGGGAATGCGTACACTGTCCATGCTGTCCAACTGAATGAAAAGGCGTCCACTCTCCAGGCCTTTGGATGAAAGGTCCTCGAACAAAACTTTTCCAATTGATGATTCCTGTGGGAGGCAAAAAGATCTATGTCTGGCCTCCCCCATGCTTGGATTATTTCTGCAAACACCTGAGTATGTAACTTCCATTTGTGTGGATTTGTCATATTTCTGCTTAGATTGTCGGCCAGTGTGTTTTCCAATCCTGGCAAGTACTGTGCTTGAAGTTCGATTTGTCTTTCCAGAGCCAAGTTCCAAAGAGTCATGGCTAGTCTGCACAAGGGGTATGAATGTGTTCCTCCTTGTTTGTTTATGTACCACATTACCGCGGTGTTGTCTGTTCTTATCAGTAATTGTCCTGGATGCAGGAAGTCCTTGAAAGCTGTAATTGCATTTATTACTGATAGCATTTCTTTTTGATTGATGTGAAGGTGCTTTTCCTTTTGGGACCATTTGCCCTGAATGCACCTGTTCGTCATGTGCGCCCCCCATGCGTAGTCTGAGGCGTCTGTGGTTATGACTTGCTTTGCTTGAGGCTTGCAGAATGGGAGGCCTGTGTTTGCTTGACATGCTCGGGCCCACCATAGAAATTCCTTTTGCAACATGGAATTATTGGTATTATTGTTTCCAAACTGTGACTGTGTTGAGACCATAGGTTTTTTAGTTACCACTGAAGTTTCCTCATATGCAGCTTTGCACATGGGATTAAAAGAATGCAAGATGCCATGAATCCCAGAGCCTGCAGGATTTTCCTTGCAGTAAGCCTGGTACTTTTTTCTAGTGTTTTGAAGTACTGAGATAGTTGCCCCTGTTTTTCTGGCGTAAGGTAGGCCATCTGGGTGTTTGTGTCCAAGTTGGCACCCAGGAAAGTTATTTTCTGAGATGGTGTTAGCCTTGATTTCTCCTTGTTGATTGTATATCCCAGAGAAAGCAGTAACCGTGTCACATATGCCAGATGTTCCAGAAATATGTGCTTGCTGTCCGCTTGGATCAGGCAGTCGTCCAGATAAGGGTAAATTTGTATCCCTTGAAGTCTGCAGTAGGCAATCACTGATGCCAGGCACTTTGTGAATACTCTGGGCGCAGTAGATAAGCCAAAGGGCAATGCAGAGAATTGATAGTGGATTGAACCTGCAAGAAATCTGAGGTATCTTCTGCAGCTTTGTCTGATTGGGACATGCAGGTATGCCTCCTTGAGGTCCAATGTTACCAGCCAAAACTCCTTGCCCAGCATGGGAAGAAGCTGCTGTAATGTGAGCATCTTGAATTTTGGTACAAGTAGAAATGTGTTTAGGATGGATAAGTCCAAAATGGGTCTCCAGTCGGTTCCTTTTCTTGGTACCAGCAAAAGTCTTGAATAAAAACCTTGACCTTGTTGGTGAGCAGGTACCTCTTGAATAGCTCTCATGCTTATGAGCTTTGAAATTTGCAATTGTGCCTCTGCCCTTTGATTTTGTGGCAGGTTTGGCATGCCTCTCATTTTTCGAAGAGTGTGGAATTGAAATTTGTAGCCTCTGTTTATAATGTCCAGGATCCATTTGTCTGTTGTGACAATATGCCAAATGCTTGCAAATAATGCTAATTTCCCTCCCAAAGGTGCTGCCAGCTGAGACCTGCTTGGCATGGAAATGAGGGAGTCATTGGGTTTGCTTCCTGTATTGTTGTGCACTGTCTTTGCCACCTCTTGGTGCTGGAGTTTGCCATTGTCGGCCTCTATATGATCCTTGTGATTGCCCTCTGCCCCTTGTGCGTCTGTATCTACCTCTTTGGGGCTTGTCAGAGGCTGGAAAGGACCAGTTTTTTGAAGGCCAATTTCTGCTAAAACGTGGCGGTTGGACCTGTAAGAAAGCTTTGACAGTTTGCATAGATTTGGCTTTTTCTTCCATTTTCCATAGTATCTCCTCAGCATTAGTACCAAACAGCACATCCTTTTGTAAAGGGGCATCTAGAAGTTTAGCTTTCACATGATCAGGTAAATTTTGTTCCCTAAGCCAGGCATGTCTGCGAATGACTGATCCTGTAGCAGGCGCTCTACTTGAGGCCTCTAGGGCATCATAACCACATTGTAAGGTGTGTTTTCCCACTTGCTCTGCACTATGCATCATATCCTGTAACTCCTTTAAATCTGGTTGTTCAGGTTGAGACATTTTGTTCCTTAATTGTGATAACAGGTACTGTTGATATTTAATCATATGAAACTGACAATTTAAAGCCCTCATGGCTAGGGTGGCTGAGGTATATACCTTTTTACCCCACCTTTCTAAAGATCTTGATTCCCTTTCTGCAGGAAGTGGATTCTTGGAAGTGGAGGCCTTCAATCCCTTGGGACCTTGTGAAATGGTTTCAGGGTCAGCATTATGGCTTTTGAAGAGAAATTGGTGAGAGCTGGGTACTCTGTAATACCTATCAGGTTTGACTGGTGCAGGAGGCAGAGAATCCGGGTTAAGACAAGCCTCCGAATAGACATCACCCAGTATGTCCAAAACAGGGGGTATAGCCAGAGGTCTGTGTTGAGGTAACAAAAGAAATTCCCTAAGTCTTTTCTTGGAATCTGAAAAGTCTTGGCCTTCCCAATGGAAGTTTTCCCTCAAGGTGTGCAAGGTTTCCCCAAAGGAAAAATCCTCAGGAGGGGATACAGAAGGAATGGACTGTTCTGCATCCGAATCCTCAAAAGGAGAGTAAGAGTGTTCCTCTGCATCAGAATGTTCTGATAAAATGAATCCCTGATCCAAAGAGGGAGAATCTTCCTCCACTCTGGGTCTCTTGTCTGGAGGGGGTTGAGAACCTCTGATAAGAGTAATTAAATCCTCAGCCATTTTAAGCATCTGTTTTTTAGGCATAGGACCTGGAGATGGGCCCTGTGCAACAGGCCTTGTGGGATGCCTGGCTGTGCCTGGCTGCTTTGGATTTAGTAAAGGCCTTAATTGAAAAAGAATATGAGGGCCTAAATACACCATGGGTGGAAGTGGACCTGTCCACATTAGTAGGCTACATTAGCCGAGGCTTCGGTTGTAGTCTGGGAAAGGGCCGAGGACCCAGCGGTCTCAGGTACAGAGGACACCGCTAAAGGAGTGTCGTCGGTAGTCAGGGACTGCAAAGGCGTCTCGCTGAGAACCGGACCACGTGTAGCCTGTTTTGGCGTGGTGTCGGCGGGGACCGCGGGCCTCGCGTGTCGGTCCTTTTCCTTGCGTTTTTTGGACAAAACGGTAGTCGGAGTGTCCGACGACATTTTATAATCAAAAGCTTTACCAAAATAGTGTTGGGTGAACTCCGCCCGACGCTTAATAGTGGTTTATTGAAGGTAGCGCAAAAGCGACAGCCCGAGATGTCGTGGTCTGGGCCCAAACAAGGTATGCAGAGGGAATGGAAATCCTTATGCGGTATTTGCTTCCCACAAGAAATACAATTATTAACTTTTTCTGACATCGGTCTGAGGCAAGAAAAGTTTCCCCAACGGGGTACTTAGCTTTAATGAAGACTTCGGTTTCCAAAATATTCGTAATTCAGGAGCTGGCCGACTGGCACTTGCGAACAGCTTCTGCTTCGGGCACCGCGCGGCAAAAAAGACTGAAGAACATGGCGTCGGCTGTGTCTTATATACTCTGGCCTCACTGACGTCAGAAGAGAAAGCGACAACAACCGACGCCGGACCAAGACTTTGGAATTCGGCCGATCGAGGGACCGCCTGACGGCAGAAAACCCATCTGTGATTACTGCAGCTGTATGCACGATGAACATCCTGGAATAATATTAGGAGGTGATTTGGATTTGATGGAATATGACTGCTCAGCCTTGAGTGTTAAAGTGGCATATTCTAGATATGACATCATCATACCAGGACATGCAGACATTATGCCATACTGCTAGATCTGCTGGGAAACATTATTCAAAAGGTTAAAGATGATTTTTATTAGCTATACGTTTCTGCATCAGCAAAGTGAGGGAATAAACTTTCTGTCATGGGAACAAGCACTCAGAAATTGATTTGTGTGTTTGTGCGAGTTTTGTGACATTATAGGGGAAGTAGAGTTCCTCTGTATCAAAATGTAGTCTTCTGACAATTGAAATTATACCAAGTGAACCTGTTAAAATTTTTTTAAATGTAATTATTTACTCATTTAACAATTGTTTACTGAGAAAGTCGGACTGGGACAGAGCCCACTTTCAGTGAAGGCCCAGGGAGAAATACTAAATATGCATATCTTTGGAAAGTGGGAGGAAACCAGAGCACCTGAAGGAAACCTACATGAACGCAGGGAGGACATGCAGATTCCACACAGAAGGCACCCAGCCGAGAATCGAAGCGGAGAACTTCTTGCTGTGAGACGACAATGCTAACTGCTGCACCACTGCACTGCCCAAAAATCATAATGTTTTACAAACATATACAAAAACTTCATGACATTATTACATTGTAAACGTGGTTTCAGGGTCAGGTGAATTACTGGTGGGATATCATTATAAACTCAGAAAAGCATAGTGGATGGAGTGGAAACAGAGTCATATTTTGACTGGAAAAAATTGGAACAAAGGTTGGGTTATATCTTCAATTGTCTTCCTCGAGCAGAGGTTAGGCATAAGGTTAAACGGGGTTACTTATGAAGCAAATTTAGTAAAAATAAATGCTTAATTGTAGAAAAAATGCAGGAAAGGAAAAATTAACCTTTTTAGGACAAGTCCTGGAAAAGGAAAGAATGCACACGTATAGTCTATTAGATGATAAAGTACAGTTGTATCAGTTGCACTTGCCCACAACAGTAAATTTCTGAAGTCCTCACTGCTGGAATAGTTTGTTTTCCTGAACAGAAAACAGCCAGCCACTTTCACAAAGCTCTGCCCCCCACCCCCCCACCCCCCACCCCACACACACACACCCCTAACCTATACTCTGACTGCTGATTGGCTAGGCCCAAAGAGGGAACTCAGCAGTCAGAGAGAAATTTTCAGGACTTTCTTGCTAAGAGAGAGAGAGAGATCTGTCAAAAAGAGTGTGTGGAACAGATGGTGGCATAGTGTACACAAATAGGGTGGTGCAGTGTTGCAGCAGTTAGCATTGTCACCTCACAGCAAGAGCTTCTCTGGTTCAATTCTCAGATGGATTGCCTTTTGTGCGGAGTCTGCATGTCTTCACTGTATTCTTGTGGGTTTCCTTCGGGTGTTCCGGTTTCCTCCCACATTCCAAAGACATGCATCTGGAGCATTTCTCCCCAGGCCTCCACTGAAAATGGGCTCTGTCCTAGTCAGACTTTCCCAATAAACAAATGTTAAATAAAATAATAAATAAATAATTAGGGCAGCTTTTCTTTCTGGTTCTAAAACTTGCAGTAATCACATTCATACCATACTGTGAATAAGTGGATGTACTCCGCTGTGCAAAGATACTTGGAATAGTTTATAATTAAGATTCTGCTTTCATCAATCTAGACACTGGCTTGTAACTCTTGTATTGTGCAGTAATTTTAATTCATATCCATCTGCTGATAGAGTGGGTTCTTTTGTGGCATCTACAATTCCGGGTTTAATTAACTGCCATTGTGCTGGTCAGACAGCAAGGAAAGTGAAATGTAGTAGTGGCAGATTTATACCTTTTGAAGGCAGGTTTAGGGTATTTTGTACTGGAAACTGAAGGTGGTGCAATAGGTCACAGGCACACAGCTGATTATTAAAAAGGTCACCAGTAGATGCCCTGCAGGCATGCAAGCATGGGAATCCACAATATCTAACACTGGCACCATTACAGGCTGGGTGCCCTGGGATTAACTTCGAAGTACGGCAAAAAGCCCCCACTCATGGTGTGAAATGTTGTCAGATTCTTACCAGCTGGCTTTCATCTCCCAAAACAACATCAGAGGTTAAAAGGGGACAATGCGTACCAGAAATAATAAGCAGTAGGTGGTTACAGTGGGGGGTAGGTGCTAAAGTATTTTTTAAATACCTCAAGAAGAATTACAAGTGCAAAAAGATGGAAAAAAATCAATTATGCACTTCAAAATGCTTTTTAACCTGTATTTAAGAAAGAGCAGTGGTGACATTCATGAACTGATCAGAACGAATAACAGTGGTAAAGTATGGCTGGAAATCATAACAAAAATCTGACAAAGACAAATGCCTGTGATTTGCAAATTATATGTAGAACCTTTATTTTTGGATGTTTTCAGAACTCTTACTGTGGAATTTCAGAGTAGTATATTTATGCTGGGACTTCCTAAACACAGATGCTAAAAATGTTCAAATGTAATATAGATAGCAATTTTATAAACCAAGAGTTAAATACACTTTTGGGATGCAACCAGATCATCTGAAATTGACAGCTATCATACGTGCATGAACAGCAGTTAAGAAATTACTGCACTGTACATTTGGATTCCTGTTAGGAGGTGCCATAGTTCACAGATACAGTTTACAAGACATTGTCAGTCCACTGACTATAAACAACTTATGAATTCCGACCCTTTTGTAAGTAATTTTACCTCAGTACTTTAAAACAGCATCATTATAATACCCCATTATGAATACATGCAGCAAAAATGTTCATGTGACTTTGAAGAGTCAGAATCAAATTTTTCTGGTGATGATGGAAGGCAAACAAATAGCAGCTGACGAGATTTGAGGGGAAAAAACTGCTGACCATATCATGACAAAACAAATTTTATTTATTTTCAGTTTAATGACAGGGAAAGACCTCTTTGCCAAGCAGAGCCCATTTTCAGTGAAGGCCTGGGGAGAAAAGCTCCAAAAGCAGTTAACAGAATATAACACAAGTTGTTGCTGTTGTTGTTGTGTCTTTCGGCTTTTTCCCGGTTAGGGGTCGCCACAGCGGAACTCCAGTGTGCTAATGACTGGCGGTAGATTTTTACATGCCGAGTTGCTGGCCCTGACGCACAACCTTCAACGAAGGTACGCCCATTCACACATGTCTCCACACAGAAGACGCTGTAGCTGAGAATCGAACAGGACAACGTCTTACTGTGAGGCAACAATGCTACCGTAGCACCGCCACCGCAGTACAGAATATAACATAAGTACAGTATGGAATATACAGTATACAAAAGCATAAACATACAATTTAAAATACAAATACAAAATAAGGGAGTATACGTTTAAAAATACAAATGTTAAAATATAGATAAAGTCAAAAGTAATACAGATAATATAATTAAAAGTACAAGTCATAAAGTGTTTATACAAGTTTAGTGTTTGTTCTAACAATAATGTTAGTGATCAGAGGTGACAGCAGACTAGAATGAATTGAGGTTTGAAAAAGACGACAATGTAATTTAGGTGGGAAGGGAGCAAGAAGAGTCCCAGTTTGAGAGAGATTTGAAATTAGAGTTGTCCTGAGTAAGCGGAGGGAGGGAAAGAGAGAATTCCATAGTTTAGCTAAGGAGTGTGATAGAAGTAACTGGCGAGGTGGGCAAAGGGGTTTATAGATTTTAAGGAGGTTTTGGTTTTCAGATCTAAGGGTACGACTGGGGAGGTAAGGGGTTAAGATAGATGAAAGAGAGGGGCAGATGGAGGGTTAGAATATGAGTTTGTGAGCAGTGGTGAGTTGCATGTATTTCAGGAAATTAGGAAGCTCAAGCCAGTTTAGGGATTGGAGGGAATGGCAGTGATGGGTAGAGTACCTGGACCTTGTATCAAATTTTCAGACTTTGTTATAGCAGGCTTCCAATTTGTTTTTTAGGTTAAGTTGGAGATAAGTAGAGGGGCACCATACATAACAGAGGAGAGCAGGTGGCTAGAGTACGTCTGGTAGAAGCGGTTAGATTATGATTTTGTCTGTACAGCAAACCTAGTTTTTGGTGGGTTTTTTTTTTTTTTTTTATATTATTTTGGATGTGGATATCAAATTTTAAATGTGACTCAGAGAAGTTTGGTGTGAGGTACAATATCGATTAGAGTGTTATTGTGGCTTTTTATTTTAAAGGAGCTTTTGTCTACAGTGAAATTTCTCAAAGGAGAGATTATCATGATTTTTGTTTTGTTAGCATTGAGAGCAAGATGGTTGTTTAGCATCCACGTTTCAGTATTGGAGAAGGCTGTTTGGGTTTTTTGAAGGAGTTCAGAGGGAGAGTTTGCTGTACAGATGACTATGGAATCATCATCATAGTGGATCAGTGTAGCATTATCTATGGATATGTGAAAGTCATTAATGAAAATATTGAAAAGTAAGGGGCTGAGAATAGAGCCCTGGGGGACACCAGAGGGATTTTCGAGAAAGGATGAAGTGGAATTTTTCCATTTAACAGCTAGACATCTATTGGAGAGATATCTTGTAAACCAGGCTGTGGAGGAAGGACAGAAATTGAGGGAGGAAAATTGAGATAAGAGCAGATGATGTGAGAGTGTCAAAGGCTTTGGAGAGATCGAAGTAAAGGGTGAATACGATTTTCCCAGAGTCACAAGCACGATTAATGGTGTCAAGGAAGGACAGAAGAGCAGTGATAGTGCTGTGGCCAGGCCTGAAACCATATTGTGTTGGGGTAAGAAGATGCTTGTGTGTTAGGTATGGCAAGAGTTGGTGATGAATGCACTTTTTGCAGATTTTAGAAATAGGTGAGAGAATAGCTATAAGATGGAAGTTAATAGTGTCTGTCTTATTGCTGCCTTTGTGGAAAGGGGTGATAAAAGCTTTCCTCCAGAGTGAGGGGACATAGGCTTCTTGGATGGACCTGTTGATAAGAATGGAAAAGGGGAGGGCAATGCTGTCTGCAGCCATCTTAAGGAAGGATGGAGGCAGATTACCAGGAGTGTAGGAGCAAGGCTTTAGTTTACGGAGGAATTTTTTACACTGCTTGGTGAGGATAGGTTTAAGATTGAAAGGTGGAGTGATAGAGGGAAAAGCAGTGGATGGGGGGGCGTTTATATCACGTTATCGAAAGATGAAAATAGCGAATGCTATTTCATCGAACCTAAAATATCTAAACCACATAACATCGAGCATTCAGAACAGCGATTTTTTTCCTTGGGAAAAAATTTGCTATTCCGAAACACATACACACAACACAAGCACACCTAAAAAACATCAATACACACACATACACTTATAATCCTACAACTAACCCTACACTAAACTATACAGACACTACTATCTATCCACTTACCTTAACTCAAACCCTAACCCTAATGTCAGTCAATATCGCACATTCACCTAACCCGTGCCCTAACCCTAACTCACTTAACCCGCCCCTAACCCTAATTCACCTAATCCTAACTTACCTAACCTGCACCCTAATCCTAACAACCACACAATCGCACACTTACCTGAACCAGACCCGTAAATTTCCACCACAGCGCTGAAAATAGCAAAGCCACAGAACCGGCCAACCAAATTCTTTCCCTAGGAAAGAATTTGATGTTCTGCAGCTTCGCTATTTTTAGCGTTCGCTCAGAATGGGTCGATATTAGAACATTCAAAGTTTTAAAATGAGAGAGAAGATGGGAAAGTTTGCGGTTAGTTTGGCTATGCAATCAACAAAAAAGATGTTGAAATTAGATGCAATTTCATGGTCTGGGGAGTTTGGGTTAGGGCATGGAGTGTCTTTTCTACCAGGGTTTAGAAGGGAGGAAATGCAATTCCAGAACTTTCTGAGGTTAGAATTGTGTTCTGATTGGAGTAATAAGTCTTTAGTTATTAAATTCTTCACTGAGTTGCGGAGTTGTTTGAATTCGATTAGAGAGTTTGTTAACCTATTTTTTTGGTATTACTTCCAACATTCGTCTCTGAGGTGCATTAGTTTTCTGGTTTCTTTGTAAGCTACATTTTAAAGTACTCTACAAAAATTTCTCAAGTTGTGAAGTGACAGTTATCAAATAATGTGGGATTGCACTTTGATGGTTTTTACTCTATCAGTTTTATAACCCTGCTTACCATGCTTTGCCAATTAAAACAGTAATATTTTGCTGGATAGGCAATTTTGCAATCACCACAGTAATCTTGGGAGGCAGAATTGCACAGTGAAAAGGTTAGCTCATGAAATACGGACTACAAATAGCAGGGTTAGAGTTTTAGAACAAAACGATAAAAACTTCCCTAATGTTATGTACTTTTTTGTCAAATGAGAACCAGGCTGATCATATCTGTGGTGGGGAGCAACTCTCACAATACTTATTTTAGAGTCCCGGCTTCTGAACTGTGGCATTGTCTTTGCCATCTTAAAACTGATGTTTACCTCGTTTAGTATAATTTCTTGAGGAATGACGGTACACCTCCACACCTGAAGAGGTGACATGTGCAGCTCTGAATGGTAAACAGTGACGAAGGTTTGGGTGTAGAATGGTGAGTTTGCAGTGCGAGGGTACAACATCAAGGCAATAAAACAAGGAGATGTGAATGCTACAGATATTAATGCCTGCAGCAACAAGTACCTTTGTCACTCAGTCATAGTTCATGTTGGTATGAATGACGTGAGATGTACCCTGCTGGACTATATGGTCGAGTTCACAGAGTATGTGTCCCAGGCAGGTATGCTCCTAGCATTGAGCAGCATACTACCCTCACCTAGAATGATGCCACAGTACAAACAAAAATGATTGATTTCAATAACTGGCTTAGTTTTTGGTGTCATTCCAAGGGGATCCAGTTCCCGTCTGCCTGGGAAGCCATGGTCGACTAACCTCGCTGCTCTGCCAGAGACAGTATGGACCTAGTACACCTGTGCTTTCGGCTGCTGGCAAAGGCTTTTGCCTCCTCCATAGTGCCCTTTTTAGACAAAGTCTCCAAAACAACATTACCAATTAAAACAAAATAAGGGTCATGCTGCTAAATGCTAGGAGCTTAAACCAAAAACTGCACTCTCTGGAAACACTTCTGTCACTAGAAGATGTAGATGTCTGTGCAGTCACAGAAACCTGGTTTAAGGCCTCAGAGAGTACCCCGGCCCTGCAAGGTTACAATGCCTTCCACACCATTAGACCGCAAAATGAACATATGAAAACCAAAGAAGGCAGTGTTTCAGTCTATATTAAAGATAAATTCACCTCCTGTCTAGTTAGACCGGACACTCCATGGAGTTACATCAGGTCCAGGTTACGGTGGGTAAGACACCCATTCAAGTCCTAGTCAGTTATAGATCTCCCCTCCATGGGTCACTATACCCACGAAGCCTACTTAACCAAACTGAAGACAATCAAAACTTTACCGAACACACTGGACGTGGGGGATTTCAATTATCCCATATCAACTGAGAAACCTATTCTAGCCCAAACTTGCTAGCACAAAAGTTCCTTGACTTTGTGAATTTAAATGCCATGCAGCAAATTGTCCATACCCCGGCAAGAGGAACAAACATTTTAAATCTGGTCCTCACCAACATGTCAAACAGGTGCACTGCTGCAACTGTTGGACCCTCATCAGTTAAAACTGACCACAAATCAGTCACCTTCAAACTGACACTAACACCAGAACTCACAAAGGGTGAAATCAGACTACAAAACTTCATCAATGTAAACTATACCCTCCTAGGTGAAGGTATAAATGCATTCCAAGCCCTACCTCAAGCTAAAAGTGGTAACTATACTTAAGCTTACATTAATGCCCTGTACAATCACTTGTGTAAGTGTATAAACTCTGCTGTACCAGATAGAATCAAAGCCAAAGCCCCAAGTAAAATCAAGCTGCTATGGTGGACTTCCAGTATCAACAGACTTTACAATAAATGCAAAAAGTTTCTATCCAAGAAAACAAAGACAAGGACCCAGCAATGGAAAAGCACCCTCCTCAGCATTAACAGGCAAATAAGACAACTTGTCAAACCCTCCAAGAGCTCCTTTCTCAGAAACCTAGCAAGTACTGACAAGGATAACCAAAAGGCCTTTTACAGCTACTTACATAACCTAAAGGGTAGGACCCAAGCATGTGCAGAACTGGTGGTCAACAGTATCGCACACACTGACCCCCCCACAGAGATAGCAAACCTGTTGGCGGATAAGTTTGGTGAAAATTTCACTCCCTTATCCCCTCCTAACTTACAACAAACTCTGCCCCAAACTTGCCCCACCTTACATATTTGAAGAACAGGTCCTCAAAGCTGTGTCCAAGGCAAAGAACACGGCCTCTATGGGACCAGATAACATCCCAGAATGTCTTCTAAACAGGCTAAAACATGGAATAGCATCCCCACTAAGTAAACAAGAAAAAAGCACCAATAAGCCGTATCCACCGCAAAGAAGTATTTAACAGGGTCCACAGCAAACACAATGAATACAGTCACAATAACAACTCTGAAAACACTACCAGTTCATAAATGAAGACATAGGTGACCTCCAAACCCTGGATACTACCAAATTCGGTTTCGTGAAGGGCAGATCCTACCTGTTAAATCTGGTGGACTTCTTTGAAAGTGTGACCAAGGCAAACCTGTGCACACAGCATACCTCGACTTGGCAAAGGCTTTCAACACAATCCCACCTTCAGGCATTACTAATAAACTTAGCAAACTCAATGTGAACCCCTTCGTTGTAAGATGGGTTGCCAACTGACTCACAAACCAGACATACACTATCAAAGTGGGTGACTCCACATCAACCAGCAGACCCATTGCCAGCAGGGTGCCACACGGGTCAGTGCTGGGCCCCCTACTGTTTGGTATACACTTCTCAGAAATTCAGATCAAAACTAAAGGGTTGTGGTTGCCCAAGTTTGCAGATGACTGCAAACCAGGTGCAATCATTGAATCCCCAAATTATGTCAGTATACTCCAGGAGGGTTTCACACAGACCAATGATTGGTGTATTAGTCATGGTCTCAAACTGAATGCAAAGAAATGCATCATCATTCCCTTCAGCACAAACAATGTCCCTTCATAGTATCAAATCAACAACAATACATTAAGTACCCATGAAGTGGTAAGGGACCTGGGATCACAGGTTGACCACGACCTTAACTTTGTCTGCCACGTGTCTACTGTTGTAAGGAAAGCTTTCCATGTAGCTCACTTGATTAGTAAAGGCATCACCTCGAGAGCAAAAGAAGTTATAACTCCCCTATTCTTGGTACTTATCCGGCCCAAAATGAGCATAAACACCCATTTGGTATGTACTGTACTAAGCATCTGTAGCAATTAGACAGACCTCAGAGGTTTCTAAAAAAGAAGATCAAAGGCCTCCAGCATGTGCCTTACACAGAACGACTGAAGTCCCTGTCTCTATACTCCGTATCATATAGACTTCTTAGGGGAGACTTATGCCTGGCCAAAAGAGCAACCCAAGACCCAAATCTAATGAACTTACTGCATATTCGTAAATCAAATGGGTCTAGGGCTATTCACTCCAGGGACTTAAATATGGCCTGTGACTTAAATAAGAACGCTGGAGCGACTGCCACGTCTTTGGAACTGGCTACCAATTCATCTGAAACAGAGCATCTCTATGAGACTGTTCAAGAGGAACCTGGACAAGTGGATAGGGCACCATAAATTCTTAGCAGGGATAGTGTCCACAACCCTCCTGGACATGGGCAGTCATCACTAAATGCAATCTTGGGTATTGACTAGTACTTCTACGGTATTACATTGGGTTGAAACGGCTAGGCTTAAAAGACCTCCAGGTCGATAGCCTAGTAATCTCCTATGATCCTATGTCTAGCACAAGCCTAAAGGCAGTGAGTAAATGACTAACAACCCCCTAGGCTTGTGGTAATATCTACACCACACGTACATCAAGTGCTTCTACACTTACAAAATAAGTGAGTCTGAAATATTCACTTGATATGGTGTTTTGATCTAAAATCTTACCACCAAAAGTTAACACATTTGTCTTTTTTAAATATGACTGCGCCTTCATTCATGACAGCCTCTAAATAAACTGGTATTCCATAGGTTTTTGCTTCAAAATACCAAAAAATGCTAAATAACAGCAATATTGTCAAAACATAAAGGTATTTACTTAAGTTTGGAAGCAGTAAATAATTTTTCCAAAAAAGTGTTAAACATACTCTTTTTATACCATCATTCCACCACAGAGAATCGCTGTGCAATTGCTGCAATGATATTTTACACGGTGTACAAAATCATCTTTCACGATAGGATGCTGCAGTCACACTGTAACATTTCATAAAAGTGAAATTCTGAAGGTGGCAAAAGTAAAATTTTACTCTGTAAACATTTAAAATCTGTTGTGTTACAAAAAAAAAAAACAACCGAACCAAAAAAATGACAAAACTGTACTCTAGCTTTTAGGCTGAGCCTCATTTTAGTACATCAGACATTCACTAGGCTGAGCTCATTCTGGAGGATCTGGATGTAAAAAGGTAGAATTAACAATAAACCCAGTTCACAGTTATCTGTAAATGTTGCTAGCCAGAGGACTTGGTTCTGTGCTTGGAGATTTGAGAAGTAAAGTCCAAAAACAGAGAGACCACAGCACTGAGCCCTGAAGGATACTGCTAGTAACCTTCATATTTCCTGATGAGGCTCCTGCAGCTAGCACAACATGGAACCTGTCATTCAGCCACTTTGGTATCCATTACACTACACATGGTTTTATTTTTAAAGCACTGAGCTTCTATATAATGTTAGAATAGGACACTTGGCTGAGTCAAGATAAGCCATGCATGCCACATGGGCATTGTCTATAGCCTCAGTTAACGCTTTCAAAGAAGCTTACTAAAGTGAGCAAACTATATCTACCCTTTACAAATCCAAATTGTTGGGGACAAAGTCTAATATTAATCTTGATATCATAGTTTAGGAGGTCAGACATACATTCCACAGCTTTGTAGATGTGGCTTGTAACACTGATCATAGGTTCATAGGTTGGTACTAGGCTATCAGCCCTAGGGCCTATACAAGCCTAGCCACAACAATTTCCTGGATATTTCTTCCTACAATATTTATTTCCCTGGACCCATGTCTAGCAGGGCAACTGATATGATCCCCGGGGTGAATTTCCTATCTCCCATCCATTCGTCAAGGTTTCTTTCGAAGAGCGCCAAGGAGGCGCTCTGCTTGACATGTATGGGCAGTCTATTCCAGAGTATGGGGAGTCTCTGGGTAAGGAACCTATCCCTCCAGCATGTTTTGTTCATTTTGATGACAACGTTTAGATCCCTGGAGCGTGTGGCTCTGAAGGACTGGGATTTCTTTAAGTGGAGGATTTCCAACAGCTCAGGGTTTGACATGGCCTTGTATGTTAAGCAGGGATCGCCTCTGAGTAGACAATATGCCACAGAATATAGCTGAAGTTTATTTTAGACAGTCAGTATAGGGCATCTGCTTTAAGCCTGTGATTATTTTAGTGAGTATTTCTGCGGCCTTTCCAG
The DNA here is from genome assembly GCF_019279795.1 of Protopterus annectens. Classification (NCBI taxonomy): domain Eukaryota; kingdom Metazoa; phylum Chordata; order Ceratodontiformes; family Protopteridae; genus Protopterus; species Protopterus annectens. Next base: position 899,992,438 of record NC_056727.1, on the reverse strand, counting down.
CGGTTACAGATGTCTTGTGAGGTGCATACCAAACAGGGCATTATACTCTATAATGGGTCTAATGAGGGATGAGTACAGTGGGACAATGACCTCCTTTTTTTCTGGATGAAAAGCCCTTAGAGATGAGGTGTGCCACATAGAAGGATTTCCTGACTGTTGTGGTGATGTGGTTATCGAAGGTGAGACCACTGTCCACGTGTCCCTAAGCCTCTCATCACATTTTCGGTGTTTAGTGTACTACCACCTATGTGGTAATTCATGGGTACATGTTTTTTCCCAAAGGGGATAAAGTACAGTTGTGTACACTTACCATAAATGTAGATGTTAGAGTGTATTCACTGTTGCAGTCATCACATTTGGGTTACTGCTTGCAATAGCCCTCAGTCAGCCTCATTATCAAAGTCTTGGGTCCTGCGCTGGTTGCGGTCTCATCTTCTGTGACGTCAGGTAGTCGGGTATAAAGCATGCAGCCGACACCATTACATCAGTTTTTCTTGCCCCAGATGTCACGTGCCCCCTTAATGGGAAGCAATTTTATATATATATATATATATATATATATATATATATATATATATATATATATATATATATATATATATATATATATATATATATATATATATACACATATATATACACATATATATACACACACACACACACACACAAGGTTATCCCTCCAACAAAAAAGCAAATACACCAAAAAGCTTTTAAGCATAGAAAAGGAGAGTAGAGGTATAGCCAAAAAAGTCAGGGGGCTGGAGGGAGGGTAAACAGGACTGCAACAGTGAATACACTGGAACATCTACATTTATGGTAAGTGTACACAACTGTACTATGTTCTTCGTGTTTCACTGTTGCAGTGATCACATTTGGGTAGATTCACAAAGCTAAGGATGGGAAGGAGGAATTTAGAAAGCATTAGGACCAGCTAAAAAGCCCTGCAAGACTGCAGTGGCAAAGCCAGCTCTGGATTTAGAGAAAATTCCAGGTAGCAGCTTCCAGGATGTCTCTGGTAGGGATACCTCTGAGAAAGGCTGCAGAGGTAGATGCAGCCCTGGTTGAATGGGGTCTAATCCCCTGTGGGATAGGTTTTCCATGGTGCTTATAGCAGAAATGAATGCAATGGCCTATCCATTTAGAAATGGTTTGCTTTGAAAAAGCCTTCCCCTCTGCCCCTGCAGAAATGCCACCAGCAGTTGCTCAGATTTCCTTTGAGGTTTAGTCCTGTCCAAGTAAAATCTAAGTTGTCTGTGCACATCCAAGGAGTGCAGTATCCATTCCCCTTTGTTCTGTGGATTAGAAAAGAAGGTTGGCAAATGAAAGGACTGATTAAGAGCCACACTGGAAACCACCTTGGGCATGAAGGAGGGATTGGTCATGATGGACACTCTGTCCACATGAAAAATGATGAAAGGCACCACTGCCGTAAGGGCCTGTAATTCAGATACCATTCTTGCTGAAGTGATTGCTAAAAGGAAAGCTGTTTTCCAAGAAAGGAATTTTAACTCTGCACTTGCAGCTGGCTCAGAAGGAGGAAGAGTGAGATTTTCCAATACAAAGTTAAGGTCCCAGGCTGGAGTTGGGGCTCTCCTGGGTGGTCTTAAGTTTTTGGCCCCTCTGAGGATCTGCTTGAGCAGTGGGTGAGAAAAGAGGTGTGGTTCTGTGTTGTAATGAGCTGAAATGGCTGAGGCGTGAATTTTGATGGAGGAAAAGGAAAGGCCCTTGTGAGGCATCTCAGTTAAGTATTGAAGAATCTGAGGTAAATTGGGCGCTGCTGTGGCCAACCCTTGAGTTTGGTTCCGGGCTCAGAATCTTTTCCATTTTTCAGCATAAGATTTTCTAGTACTAGGCCTCCTTGCCTCCAAAATGATCTCCAACACTTGTTTACTGAGAGATGGCAACGGAGAGATTAGGTAATTAGCCAGGCTGCCATGTTCAGGGTTTGAAGCTGGGGTTGCAGAATCTGGCTCTCCTGCTGAGACAGCAGGGTAGGGGTTTGAGGCAGGTGCCATGGGGCTAGAAGTGATACACTGCGCAAGAGAGGGTACACCAGTGTTGGCGTGGCCAGTCTGGTGCAATCAGTATCATCCTTGGCTTGTCTTGTTTGATCTTTAGTAGTACTTTGGAGAGGCACAGGAGGAAAGGCATAAACTGATAGATTTTTCCAGTTGAAGGACACAGCATCCACTTTTCAAGCTTGTTTGTGGGGAGTCCTTGTGCAGAATTTGTCCAATTGGTAGTTCTGAGGGGAGGCAAACAGGTCTATATCTGGGCTCCCCCATTTGTTTATCAACATGAAAACCTTTGGTTCCAGTTTCCAAATTTCTGCTTAGTTCGTCTGCCAGTGTATTTAGTTTTCCTGGCAGGAATTGAGCCTGTAGATGCACTTGGTAGCTCAAGGCTGTGTTCCACAGAGCCATGGCTAGTCTGTAGAGGGGGTACAAATGGGTACCCCCCCTGCTTGTTTATGTATCACATAACAGTGTTGTTGTCCGCCTTTACCAATTAATTGTCCTGGAAGAATGTGGTCCTTGAAGGCTGTCAGAGCATTCTGTACAACTAACATTTCTTTTTGATTGATATGCAGGTGCATTTGACTTGGGTTCCATTTGCCCTGAATGCATTTCCCTGCCAGGTGAGCCCCCCCCCCCATGTATAGTCTGATGCGTCTTTTGTTGGGGTTTAGGTGGCAGGGGGGTAGAGTGAAGGTATGACAGGAATCATTGCTTCTAGATCCTGAGAATGTTGACACCATAGGCTTTTTAGGTACCATTGTAGTTTCCTCATATGCTGTCTTGCACATGGAATTAGTAGAATGCAGGAGGCCATGAACCCCAAGGCTTGCAGTACTTGCCTTGCAGATAGTAGGGTTTTTGTGGCCACTAGTTTGAAGTAAGTTGTCAAATGAATTTGTTTCTCTGGCGTGAGGAAAGCCATCTGGGAAGTTGTGTTCAAGCTTGCTCCCAGGAATATAACTTGTTGACAGGCTACCAGATGTGATTTCTTTTAGTTTATGGTGTACCCCACACAAGTTAGCACCTTTTGTACAAATGCCAGAGGATTCAAAAGTGTGTCCTGGATTTCTGCCTAAATTAGACAATCGTCCAGGTATGGGTACATTTGAATATTTCTTTGCCTGCAAAATGCAATGACTGGAGCTAGGCACTTTGTGAATATCCTGGGCGCAGTAGATAAGCCAAAGGACAGTGCAGAGAACAGATAGTGCATGTAGCCTGCTTTGAAGTATAGGTATCTTCTTGCAAGATTCCCTGATTGGGATGTGCAGACAGGCTTCCTTTAACTCCAGTGTTGCCAAAAAGGCATCTTTGCCTAGCATAGGAAGCAACTGGTGAAGAGTTAGCATCTTGAATGTTGTAATCACCAAAAAGGTGTTTAAGATAGAAAGGTCCAGGATAGGACGCCATGAGTTGTCTTTTCTGGGTACCAGGAAAATTCTTGAGTAGAAACCTTGTCCCTTTTCCTCTTCTGGTGCAGTCTGAATAGCCTTTATGTTTAAGAGAGAAAGTACTTGCTTTTGAATCTCTGCCCACTGATTTGGGGGTAGATCTGGCCAACCGTTTGGGGTTGGTAATGTGTGGAAGTGAAATCTGTATCCTTGGGAAACTATATTTAAAACCCATTTGTCCAGGGTAATGAGTTCCCAGTTTTTTGCCTGCAGAGCAATCTAGGAGCAGTCAGTTGAGAAGTGCTTGGAAGTTTTAAAGTTAAGTCATTGAGACAGTTTACCATAGGGGGGAGTCTTACTACTCCCTGATTTGGAAGTGGGAGCCCCCCACTGCTTAGTCCTGTGCGTAAGCTAGGACTGAAGCCTGGGTGTTCTGCTGGTTCTGGGTTTGGACTGAGAAGGCCTGGAAGATGCAGGAAAGGACAAATTCTTGCAGGGCCAATGCCTACTAAATCTTGGAGGCTGTACTTGCAGGAAATATTTAACAGTTTGCATAGATTTAGCTTTTTCCTCCATCTTTTTAAGAACTTCTTCTGCTTTGTTGCCAAACAGGCGGTCCTGATTTAAGGGAGCATCCAGCAATTTAGCTTTAACATGATCTGGCAAGGATTGCTCCTTAAGCCAAGCATGCCTTCTAAGTACAGACCCAGTGACAGCAGCCCTGCAAGATGCCTCTAGTGAAACAAAACCACATTGCAAAGTATGTTTTCCAACTTGTTCAGCAGAATGCATTAAATCCTGTAAATAGTTATTTTCAGCACAGTCAGGAATCAACATCATTTTTTTGTTTAAGCATTCCAATAATATGCTGCTGATACTTTAACATATGAAAAGTACAGTTTTGTACCTACCATAAATGTAGATGTTCGAGTGTTCACACTGCTGCAGTCATCACACTTGGGTTATCCTGCCTTCAGGCGGTCCCGCAGTCGGCCAGAGTTCCAAAGTCTTGGTCCGGCGTCGGTTGCTGTCGCTTCTTCTCTGACGTCAGTGCACCAGGGGTATATAAGATGCATCCAACGCCATTTTCTTCAGTTTTTCTTGCCCCAGATGTCAGGTGCCCCCAATAGGTAGGCGATACATATTGCTAATAAAAAATATATATATAAAAATAAAACAATACCTTCAGTTGCAAGCAAATACACCACAAAGGTTGTATAGGATAGAAAGGTATAGATAACTCCAGCTAGTTCAGAGGGGATGGAGGGTGGGTAACCTGGACTGCAGTAGTGTGAACACTCAAACATCTACATTCATGGTAGGTACAAAACTGTACTATGTTCATCGTGTTACACTGCTGCAGTCATCACACTTGGGTTGAATCCCAAAGCTAAGGATGGGTGGTGGAATTAAACAGGGTTTGGTGAGGCTAGTAGGCCCTGCAGAACTGCAGTGGCAAAGCCAGCTCTGATTTTAGAGTATAGAGGTAAGTGATAGTGCTTGATGAAGGTGTGCACTGAACTCCAAGTTGCAGTCTCAAAAATACCCTTGGTTGGTATCCCTCTGAGGAAGGCTGTTGATGTTGCTGTAGCCCTGGTGGAACGGGGCCTGATGTTACCAGGCACAGATTTTCCATGGTGTGTGTAGCAGAAACGGATACAATGTCCTATCCATTTTGTAATGGTCTGTTTTGAGATAGCTTTTCCTTGTGATCCTGCAGCATAGGATACAAAGAGCTGGTCAGATTTTCTGAAAGCCTTAGTCTTATCCAAGTAAAACGTAATTGCCTGTGAATGTCCAAAGAGTGTAGGAGCCTTTCCCATTTGTTCTGGGGGTTTGGATAAAAGGTGGGCAAATGAATGGTTTGGTTTAGGGCCACACTGGATATCACCTTTGGCATAAAGGAAGGGTTAGTTCATAAAGAGAGACTGTCTTGATGAAAAATGATGAAAGGCTCCACTGCCATTAGGGCCTGTAGCTCTGAGACTCTTCGTGCTGAAGTTATTGCTAGCAGCAGGGCAGTTTTCCATGATAGGAACTGTAGATCAGCTGTGAAAGCTGGTTCAAAGGGCGGTAGTGTAAGTTTTTCCAAAACAAAGTTGAGATCCCAAGTTGGTGTTGGTGCTCTCCGGGGCAGTCTTATGTTCTTAGCCCCTCTGAGGAAATGTCTTAGTAATGAATGTGAAAATATAGGAGGATCCGTGTTGTATTGAGCTGAAATAGCTGAGGCGTGCATCTTAATAGATGAAAAGGAAAGTCCTTTTTGCAACATCTCAGCTAAATATTGAAGAATCTGAGGAATATTTGGTACAAGGGGATTTTGGCCTTTAGCCTAGTTCCAATCGCAGAATCTTTTCCATTTGTCTGAATAGACTTTCCTGGTGCTGGGCCTCCTGGCCTCCAGAATGACGTCCATCACAGCTTTAGAGAGAAGTGTTGACTGGTTGTTTAGGCAATTTGCCATGCAGCCAGATTTAAAGTCTTGAGCTGGCTGTGTAGAATCTGATTGTTTTGCTGAGTGAGCAGGTGAAGAATAGTAGGTAAAATCCATGGTGGGCCTTGAGCCATGTTCCTTAGTATCGGATACCAATGTTGGCGTGCCAGTCTGAAGCAATGAGTATCATTTGTGGCCTCTCTAATCTGGCTTTGCCAGATGAGGTAGTGGAGGAAAGGCATACACTGCCAATGTTTTCCAACTGAATGAGAGGGCGTCCATTTTCCAAGCTAGTGTGTGATATGTCCTTGTGCAGAATTTTCGTAGTTGGTAGTTTTGGGGGGAAGCAAACAGATCTATGTCTGGGCTCCCCCATTTTTGAGTTATCATTGCGAATACTTGTGGATCTAGTTTCCACTCGTGAGGGTCTATGATGTTTCTGCATAGATAGTCTGCCAATGTGTTTTTCTTTCCTGGCAGGAATTGTGCTTGTAGTTGAACTTGGTAGGTCAGTGCTGTGTTCCACAAGGTCATTGCTTGTCTGCATAGGGGGTAGGAGTGTGTGCCCCCTTGCTTGTTTATGTACCACATCACTGTGGTGTTGTCCGTCTTTATTAGGAGTTGTCTTGGATGTAGGAGGTCCTTGAAAGCTGTTAGGGCATTTTGTACAGCTAGCATCTCTTTTTGATTGATATGTAGATGCCTTTGGTCTGCAGACCATTTGCCCTGAATACACTGTCCTGCCATGTGCGCTCCCCAGGCATAATCCGATGCATCTGTTGTTATAGTTTGCCTGGCTGTGGGTAAGGTAAAAGGCTGACCCTTGTTGAGGTGACATGCCTGAGCCCACCATAGAAACTCCTGTTGAAGGCAGGGTATGAGTGGAATTATTGTTTCCAAGCTGTGGCTGTGTTGAGTCCATACGCTTTTCAGATACCATTGTAATTTCCTCATATGCAGTTTTGCAAATGGTATTAGTAGTATGCAAGATGCCATGAATCCTAAGGCCTGCAGAATTTTTCTTGCAGGGAGTTGGGTCTTTGTTGCCATCATTTTGAAGTATTGAGTCAGTTGTCCTTGCTTGTCTGGCGTGAGATAAGCCATCTGGACCGTTGTATTTAAGCTGGCACCCAGGAATATTATGTCTTGTGAGGGCACTAGTTTTGACTTCTTTTTGTTTACTGTGTACCCTAGGCAACTTAATAGGTTTTTGACAAATGCCAGATGCTTTAATAGAATGTCCTTGCTTTTTGCTTGAATAAGGCAGTCGTCCAGGTATGGATATATTTGAATCCCTCTTTGTCTGCAGTATGCAATTACTGGTGCCAGGCATTTTGTGAAGACCCTGGGCGCAGTAGATAAGCCAAAGGGCAGTGCAGAGAATTGGTAATGGGTTGAATCTGCTATAAATCAGAGGTATCTTCTGCAATTTTGTCTGACAGGGACATGCAAGTATGCCTCCTTGAGGTCCAACGTTACTAGCCAAGCCTTCTTGCCCAGCATGGGAAGAAGTTGCTGTAGTGTTAGCATCTTGAATTTGGGTACTTCCAGGTATGTGTTTAGAATAGCGAGGTCCAGAATGGGTCTCCAGGCTTTGTCCTTTCGGGGAACTAGAAACAGTCTTGAATAAAATCCTTGTCCTTGCTCCTGTGTAGGAACCTGTTGAATGGCTCTCATGTCCATGAGAGCTGAAATTTGCTTTTGAGCCTCTGCCCATTGATTTGGTGGCAGGTTTGGCATTCCTTTTATCCTTGGCAAAGTATGAAAGTGGAATCTGTATCCTTGAGATACAATATTTAGGACCAATTTGTCTTTTGTGATGATGTGCCAATTGTCTGCAAAAAGTGCTAGTTTTCCCCCCAAGGGAGCTGCCAAGAGGGTTTTGCTTGGAAGTCTGAGGGGTAAGTCATTGTGTTTGTCTTCTGGCAGTTTGAGACCTGTCTTCTCCTCCTTTTTGGGTTGTGGCACCCCATTGTTGAGGTTGGTAAGAGCCTTATGACCGGCCTCTGCCCCTTGGGCGTCTGTATCTGCCCCTCTGTGGTCTGGCAGAAGCTGGAAAGGACCAGTTTTTGGTTGGCCAATTTCTGCTGAAACGAGGGGGTTGAACCTGTAACGAAATCCTTGACCGTCCGCATAGATTTTGCCTTATTCTCCATTTTCTTTAAAACTTTTTCTGCTTTTACACCAAATAAAACATCCTGCTATAAAGGTGCATCCAATAACTTTGCTTTAACATGATCAGGTAAAGTTTGTTCTTTTAACCAAGCATGCCTACGTGTGACAGACCCTGTCACTGCTGCTCTACACGAAGCTTCCAATGAATCAAAGCCACATTGCAAAGTATGTTTTCCCACTTGTTCAGCTGCATGCAACAAGTCTTGCATTTCCTTGTAATCAGGCTGTTCTGTATGTGTGAGCATTTTTTGTTTTAATTGAGACATCAAATATTGTTGATATTTCAGCATGTGAAACTGACAATTTAAGGCCCTCATAGCTAGAGTAACTGAGGTATATACTTCCTTTCCCCATCTGTCTAGTGCTCTAGAATCCCTTTCAGAGGGCACAGGATTTTTAGCAATAGAAGCCTTAACCCCTTTGGGACCCTGGGAAATGGTTTCTGGGTCAGCAACAGGGCTTTTATAGGAATTTGTGCGAGTCAGGGACTCTGCAGTATCTGTTTGGTTTGTCTGGTGCAGGAGGTAGTGAATCTGGGTTAAGACTAGATTCTGAATAAACATCATCCACAATGTCCAACACAGGTGGAATAGCAAGTGGTCTGTGCTGGGGTAGTAAAAGGAACTCTCGGAGCCTTTTCTTAGAATCAGAGTAATCCTGGCCTTCCCAGTGGAAATGTTCCCTCATGGTATGTAAGGTTTCCCCAAAAGAGTAGTCTTCTGGGGGAGATGCAGAAGGGATAGACTCTTCAGCATCAGAGTCTTCATAAGGGGGAAAGGAATATTCCTGTTCCTCAGAAGAGTCTGAGGAAATTGAAACCTGGTCAGAGGAAGCGTAGTCTTCCTCCTGTCTTGGCCTTTTATCAGGAGGGGCATGGGAACCCCTGATTAGGGTAATTAAGTCTTCAGCCATCTTAAGCATCTGTTTCTTAGGCATGGGGCCTTGTACTGGAGACTGCTGTACAGTCTTCTTTGTTTTTAAAGGAGTTTTCAGCTTTGCATAGGATTTAATAGTGAGTGTAGTCGGTCTGAAGACACCATCTGCAACTGAAGGCATTTCAACTGCACCGGAATCTCCTTCAGGCATGGAGTCGGAAGAGCCTAAAGGTAAAGGTTGTGGAGGCCTAGCAATCTCCGCTTGTGAATCGGATGTCGCCTGGGGTTCTAAATCAGCGGTTGTCAGGGGCTGCGTAGGCGCCTCACTGAAAACCGGAGAACCGGCGACTGGCCTAGCAGAGGTCTCGGCTGCCTGTCCTTATCTGTGTTTTTTATGCATTCCAGTCGTCGGTTGCTCCGACGGCATGGTATAATTAAATTTCCTACCAAAATAATGTCGGGCGAAATCAAACCGACGTTTAATAGTTCGTTTATTAAACCTAGCACAAAACCGACAACCTGTGACGTCGTGGTCTGGGCCTAGGCAAGGAATACAATAAGAATGAAAGTCCTTATGAGGCATTTGCTTCCCACAAGAAATGCAATTGTTAACTTTTTCTGACATCGGACTGAGGCAAGAAAAGGTTCCCCAATGGGGTACTTAGCTTTATTGAAGACTCTGGTCTGAAATTCGATTTGAAAATCTCAGGAGTCGGCCGACCGGCACTTGCGAACTGCTTCTGCTTCAGGCACCTGCGCGGCAAGAAAGACTGAAGAAAATGGTGTTGGATGCATCTTATATACCCCTGGCGCACTGACGTCAGGGAAGAAGTGACAGCAACCGACGCCGGACCAAGACTTTGGAACTCTGGCCGACTGCGGGACCGCCTGATGGCAGGATAACCCAAGTGTGATGACTGCAGCAGTGTAACACGATGAACATCTGGCAATTTAAGGCCCTAATGGCCAAGGTTGCAGAAGTGTATACCTTCTTACCCCATCTATCCAGTGCCCTAGAGTCTCTATCAGAGGGGGTAGGATTTTTGACAGTAGTAGCCTTAATGCCCTTGGGTCCCTGTGAAATGGTCTCAGGATCCGCAATAGGATTTTTAAAAAGGAACTTGTGAGAGTCAGGAACCCTGTAATATCTATCAGGTTTTCTGGGAGCAGGAGGTTAAGAGTCAGGGCCCAAGCTAGATTCTGAAAAGGCATCATCAACAATGTCTAGTACAGGAGGGATAGCTAAAGGCCTGTGCTGGGGCAGGAGTAAGAAATCCCTAAGCCTCTTTTTAGAATCAGAGTAATCCTGGCTTTCCCAATGAAAATGCTCCCTAAGAGTATGCAAGGTTTCACCAAAAGAGAAATCCTCTGGGGGGGAAGCAAAGGGAATAGAGTCCTCTGCATCAGAATCCTCATAAGTAGATAAGGGTAAATCCTGGTCATCAGAGGAAACAAGAAGTTATGTACTCACCACAACGTTCGATGTATGTAGTCATCTCACCTCACATTCTTACCTGTGGGTTCGGAGCCGAATATCGGCTTCGACTCGGCCAAACTTTTCTAGCTCGAAGTCTTCTATTGGCTGGGCTAAGCAGGTATCCCATGCTGCACTGCTCCATATCCTCAGATCTAGTTTGCTGCGAACACTCATTCATACCCCATGCATAACATCATCCAGGTAAAGAAGAATAAGCTAAAAGTGAAGGGAACTCTGTAAATCAGACCTAACCTCCAGATCCTCCAGGAAGGGGGGAGGTGGGAGGGTAAGTAAGAATGTGAGGCGAGATGGACTACATGCCTCAAACATTATGGTGAGTACATAACTTCTTGATGTTATGTAGTCCAATCTCGCCTACATTCTTACCCGTGGGACGGCGTCCCTAGCACCTACATCCTGGGTGGCTCATAGGAAAATACTCCTGAGTACTGTGGAACCAAAGGATGACCTGCCCCTAGATGCCACGTCCAATTTGTAATGAGTAACAAATGTGTGAGCAGAAGCCCAAGTAGCTGCAGCACAAATATCATCCATAGACAATCTGGCTTGATAGGCTGTAGATGTAGAAACAGCCCGAGTAGAGTGAGCCTTGACCAGAAACTGCGGAGTAAGCGAAAGAGATGCAACTGGATATCCATCTGGATAGGGTGATTTTGGAGTCAGGGGACCTAATTTTGTTTTCCGAAAAGGAGACATATAGTTGATAAGACTTTCGGATATCTTTTGTTCGGTGCAGATAGAAACGTAACTGTCTGTGTACATCCAATTGATGAAATTTAAATTCTGCCTTGTTTGAAAAATGGGGAAAGAATACTGGCAACTCAATAGATTGATTAAGATTAGATACAGACGCCACTTTAGGAAGAAAAGAAGGGTTTGGTCTAAGAGAAACCCTGTCCTTATGGAAGATCAAGTATGGAGGTTTGATAGAAAGGGCTTGAATTTCTGAAACTCACCTGGCTGAAGTGATTGCTATTAACAAGGCAGTTTTCCAGGTCAAGAATTTCAAATCACAGGTAGCTGCAGGCTCAAAAGGTGGTAAAGTAAGGGCTTGTAGGACAAATTTTAGATCCCAGGGCATGACAGGTTCTGAGACCGGAGGATGGAGTAATAGAGTGCCCTTCAGGAAAGCCTTACAGAGTCTGTGAGCCATCAGACTAGGCTCATTAGCAACATGAAAGTTAGAAATCGCTGCCAATTGAACTTTTATGGTAGCTGACGCTGAACCCTGATGGAAAAGCATAGAAAAAACTCCAAGACTGAAGCAATTGGGGCTGTGTAAGGATCAATTCCTTGGGTATGCGCCCAAATAGAAAACCTCCTCCACTTGCTAAAATAAATTTCCTAGTAGAGGGCTTATGAGAGGAAGATAAAATGTGAACTACCTCCGGTGAAAAGTGATGAAGCCTAACTAACGATGGAAGTGGAGTAGCCAGGCTGTCAACCAGAGGGTCAGCAGAGAGGGGTGGAACTGTCCCGACATGTGTGTCAGTAAATCTGGTTGTGGGTCCAGAATCCAAGGAGTGTCCACAATGTAGGGTTGGAGAAAGGGAAACCAGAATTGACGAGGCCAGTGTGGAGCAATCAGAATCATTCTGCTTCCCAAGGATTGCGCTTTCTGAATCACTTTTGATAACAAGAGAAATGGAGGGAAAGCATAAAGCAGACCGGAGGGCCAATCGTGAACTAGAGCGTCCCTGGGTAACTCCCCCTGTGGGGGGATCAGCGTGAAGTAGCTGCTGCATTTGGCATTGAGGGGGCTGGCAAAAAGGTCGCAGCAAGGCTGACCCCATCTGCTGAAGATTCGTTCTGCAACTAGACGATTCAGGGAACACTCGTAAGGCATCAGAATAGCTCTGCTTAGCCTATCCGCTATCACGTTGCCACCAAAAACCGTTGGGAAGATACTGCCCATTGCCACACTCGCATGGCCTCTCTGCACAGGGGGTAAGATCTGGTTCCCCCCTGTTTGTTCAGATACCACACCACTGACATGTTGTCCGAGTGTATTGCAATCATCCCTAGAAGTAGAAAGCTCTGAAGTGCCTGCAACGCAAGCAGCACTGCTCTCATCTCTAGGACGTTGATATGCAGATGTACCTCATGATCTTGCCACATGCCTTGGACTGTCCTGCCGAGATAATCCCCCCCCATCTGGAAGGCTTCCGTGGTCACTTTGGCAACCGGGATGGGTGGAACAAAGGGTTTTCCTCTGTCCAGATTGTTGGTGCAAAGCCACCAACTGAGATCCTGTTTGCATCTGTCCGTGAGCAAAATAGAGTGAGAAAGTGGAAGTTTTTGGAGAGACCACTGAGCAAAGAGGAGCCATTGAAGAAGTCTCATGTGCAATCTCGCTACAGGGACCAACATAATTGTTGCTGCCATGATCCCCAGGAGCTGAAGAACCCATCTTGCCTTTGCTTTCCTCAGGGGTATCAGGGCGCGCACCTGTTGCTGTAAGACACTGATCCTTTCCTGCGGTAAAAATGCTCGCATTCGAACGGTGTCTAATTCTGTGCCTATAAAAGTGACACGCTGTGAGGGCAACAAGGCAGATTTTTCCCAATTTAGTGTTATGCCCAACTGTTGACAGAGAGTGATGGTAGTGTCCCTGGTTTGTATTAGTAGATGCCTGGTGGGAGCGGTAAGGAGCCAGTCGTCCATATACAGAAACACTTGGAATCCTTGACGTCTCAAGTGAGCAGTCACCACTGCCATACACTTGGTGAATACCCTGGGGGCTGTGGTGAGACCAAAGGGCAGGGCTCGAAAATGGAAATGACTGGCTCCCAACTGGAAGCGTAGGTGACTCCTGGATGCCCTGTCCATTTTGACATGGTAGTAAGCATACTTGAGGTCGATGGAGCACATCTATACCTCTTTTCCCAACAATGGGAGAATAGATTGTAGTGTGACCATACGGAACTTGGATTTCTGTACATAGTTGTTCAGTTGGCTGAGATCTAATATGGGTCTCAGGTCCCCTGTTCTTTTCGGAACCAATCTTGAGTAAGTCCCTAATCCAACTTGGTCTGAGGGGACACGCTGGATGGCTCCCTTTCCTAGTTGCTTTGAAACCTCTGAAGCTGCTTGACCCCTTTGACTGGGTGGAACGTCCAGGATTTTTCTGACTGAAGGGGGGGGGGGGGGTCTGACGTAAAGGGAATGACATAACCTCCGGAAATTATTCGTAATACCCATCGGTCCTGGGTGATGCTTTGCCAGGCTTTCGGGTATAATGATATTCGACCCCCGACTGGCTCCGGAGAAGCACAGTCGGGCATCCCATCAGGAACGACGGTAGGGAGAGCCACGAAAGGAATCGCGGTCTCCCAAATTGCGGGGGCCCCCTCTGCCTCTAGGGCGGCGTCTCCCTGAATAACCTCCCCCTCCTCTGCCTCCGGAGGGGGACTCACCTTGTGCGGCAGGAAAAAACCTCTGTGATTTTTTGAACGACATCTTCCCACCCCGCTGGGCCTTGGGGTAAGGTCTAGAGGGAAGGGAAAAGCAGACCCCTACAGCAGACAGGGTCTTTCCCTCTTGTTTGCACCTGGTGAGGGTGTCTTTCACTTTGGTTCCGAACAAAGAAGAACCATCAAAGGGGGTGTCAGTGAAAGAAGACTTAAAGGCCTCCGCGAAATGACAAAGGCACATCCAGGCTTGCCTTCTAAGGGCGACTCCTGAGCTTGCTGCCCTACTCGCTCCATCGGCTGCATATGAAATGAGCCGCATGGAGGAGTTGATGATGGAATTGAGGGTAGACACCTGGGTGTTAACCATCTGGGCCACCGCCTCCGGAACGTTACCCACAAGAGTATCTCCTAACTCCTTGAGGAGATCTCTCTGGAGCAGAGTAAAATGAGACAGATAGTTCAGCGACCGTAAGGTAAAGGTTGCTGACAAGATGGTACGCTTCCCGTACCAGCCCATGGTCCTAGACTCCTTGTTAGGAGGATGGACGGAGGAAGAAGTCTCTGCTGCTTCCTTCTGAGTGGCCGCCACCACCACCATGGCATCCACAGGGACTCCTTTGGACAAAAACTCCTTACCCGGGGGAGCAGAAAGAAACTTATTGGGACACCTGGGTACGGGTTCCACAGAATCAGGGTTTTCCCACACCCTCCGACAAATTAAATCCAGGAGCTCGTCGAAGGGTGGGGAAACCCAGGAGGCGGAGGGCTGAGCACCAAAGGCCTTAAGGAAGACCGACTCCTCCTCGGAGGGGGCTTTGGATGGCCAGTCACCTCTTTGTTTCAATATCTCCAGGATGTCGGAGAAGGAAACATCATCAGAGGATGACTTGGGGGACCCCTCCGATTCCTCGAGGTCAGTATCCGGGGTTAGAGACTCATCCTGGGAGTCTATGTGCACGTTTTCCTTCTAGGGGGCTCTTCAGGCACGAACTCTGAAGGGCCCTCAGAAACTTGGGGACCACTCGTGGGGGTATCCCTAGGCCTTGGTACTCCGCTGTCTATAGATAGGTGGTGATCAGAGGCTCTCACCGGAGTGGTGGGGGACGGAATGATCGACCTGCATGATGTAGCTGATGATCTGGCCAGCGCAGTCCACATGGCCTCAAAGGCAGGCCCCCCCGAGTCCGAAGACTGGCCAGCCTCTGAGACCATGACAGGAGTCGGGGTTCCATTTTCCGAGGCATCGAGCGGGAGACTCGGAACAGAAATATGTCCCGAGATGTCCCCCTCGGGCCCGACTGAAGAATCCAGAGTCCAGAACCCCGTGGACGGAGCCAACGGGGTCAGAGTCTACGTCAGTACAGATAGGCCCGGAGGGGCCATCGGAACCGACCTAGGAACATCACATGGAGTGGAACACACTGGCTCCAAAGACAGAGATGCACTCGGAGGAGGAATGATCGAAGAAGGTGTCGGGATGGGCTCCAGAGCCAAAAACAATTTTGCCAAAACTGGTGACTGGAGGAGCCTCTGCACCACCCTATCAACATCCACATCTGAAAGAGTCCTGGAGGATTTGGAAGACAGGGAGGGAGATCGAGATCTCCTCTCAGGTGAAACTGGTCTAAGACTGGGCGATCGGCTCCAAAGAGGTTCCAATATAATTGGAGCCGACGCCGGTTCCATCAACACCGACACTTCCTGTGGCCCTGAGGACAGTGGAGCCGAGGAGGTCGAAGCAAGTTTTGTGACTTTCTCCGGTGGGTCTGAGGAAACTGAAGGAGCCGGAGATCTCTTTTTTGACTTAGAGGACATAGATTTAGAACTGGAAGCAGAATCCATGGCCTCTTCGAATGAGGGTTTCAAGAGTCCCTTTAAAATCAGCTTATTCTTTCTTTCTTGGAGCACTCTGGGACTAAAAGCATGGCAGAGGCTGCATGACTCCTGCAGATGGATCGCTCCCAGGCAATAAACACAAACCGAATGTCCATCGGTGATGGACATCTTGTAACCACACTTAGAGCACTTTCTAAAACCCGAAGGTTTGTGCTCCTTGGAATCCTTGGACATCTTTCAACAAGTAATCACAAAAATCAACACAGCACAAGTCACTGTCTGACAAGAAAGGACACAGACACGCAAGCACCAAAAAACGCGGGAACAAGTTTTTATACAGTACAGCACACACACAAACCTCAGATGGAACACACACTGAGACAATAAAGGCTAAAAACCTCTAACTAAAACGTTTTTTGACCACGAATACCAGGGGGAAACAGACACTAAAACCTCTAACTTAAACGGTTTTAGCACGAACAACACAGGACAAGAGGACTAGGTCCTCTAACTGAAACGGGCCTAGCCCGATAGAACAGTTAGCGGGATACTACAAACCACAAACACACCACAGAAAACCAATACAACACCAAATAGAGAATAGCTATCAAAATAGTTTTTTGTTTATAAGTAGTTTTCTCAGAATAACAAGAAAAAAGCCACAGTCAAGAGCGAGACCACGTCCGAGCTACACGAGCAGCAAACGAGATCTGGGGATATGCAGCAGTGCAGCATGGGATACCTGCTTAGCCCAGCCAATAGAAGACTTCGAGCTAGAAAAGTTTGGCCGAGTCGGAGCAGGTATTCAGCTCCGAACCCACGGGTAAGAATATAGGCGAGATTGGACAACATAACATCAGAAATTTCAGAATCCTGGTCAGAAGTATCATAAGCAAATTCAGTCCTAGGTCTCTTAGAGGGGGAAGGTTGGCTTCCCCTGATTAAAGTAATAAGGTCTTCAGCCATTCTTATCATTTGTTTTTTAGGCATAGAGGCCTGACCATGTGGTCTGGGCGTCGGTTTTCTAGGCATGGTTCGAGATTTAGGCCTTGAAGAAGAAGACGGTGTCGGTTTAATGTGCAAGTCAGTAGGCCTGAATACACCCTCAGAAGCCGGTGCCTGCATAGCGGCTCCAGACCCATCCAAGGTAGAGACATCCACAGGTTCCACAGCTGAAGCATTTCGTGGCATACCAGACTCCGGATGGGTCTCAGTAGAGGCCTGCGAATCTGAAGTAGCGGGTATCAGGGGCTGCGAAAGCGCCTCACTGAGTACCGGCGAACTGGTGACTGGCTTAGGAGAAGCGTCATCGGCAACTTTGGACCTAGGCTGCCTGTCTCTGTCTATATCTTTGCGTTTTTTTCGGAATGTCGGTAGTCGGATGGCTAACTGAAGACATATCTGGGTAATTGAACCGAATACCAAAATATTTAGAAGCGTAAATATACCAACAACGAATAGTTTGTGGCTTAAATAAAGCACAAAACCGACAGCGAGGTATGTCGTGGTAAGAGCCTAGGCAAGGAATACAGTACGAATGAAAATCTTTATGAGGTATTTGCTTTCCACTAGAAATACAATTATTGACTTTTACTGACATTGGTTTAGAGAAAGAAAAAATAGTTGAAGACTTCGGTTCTGAAACTCGAAAATGAAAATTTCAGGTGTCGGCCGACCGGCACTTGCGAACTGCTTCTGCTTCGGGCACTGCACGGCAAGAAACACTGATGTAATGGCGTCGGCTGCATGCTTTATACCCCTGACTACCTGATGTCACGGAAGATGAGACAGCAACCGACGCAGGACCCAAGACTTTGATAATCAGGCCGACTGAGGGCTACTGCAAGCAGACAACCCAAATGTGATGACTGCAACAGTGAAACTCGAAGAACATCTATATATTTCTTGGCATTAAGCTTGAGCCCATGGCTCTGGCACCAAGCAACTGTTTCTGTAAGGCCCTTTTGAAGAATATCCACATCATTTGGAGATTCAATAATGGCTCCCAGTTTGCAGTCATCTCAGAACTTTGTTAGCCAGAGTCCCTTAGTGTTGGCCTGTACTTCAGAGAAGTAGATGCCAAACAAGAGCGGTCCCAGGACTGAACCCTGAGGTACTCCACTTGTCACGTGTCTGGAGCTGGATTTGGAGTTGGCTACTTTTATAGTCTGGGTTCTGTCAGTAAGCCAGTTGGCAACCCATCGACTGATGTAGGGATTTATGCCCAGCTTAGTAAGTTTATCTATGATTGCAGAGTGGGGGATGGTGTTGGAGGCCTTGGCGTGGTTCAGATAGGCTGTGTGGACCACCTTATCCTCGTCCACAGCTCTGGAGACTGATTCAAAGAAGTCAATCACGTTCAGGAGACAAGATCGGCCCTTCACAAACCCAAACTGGGTGGGGTCCAGTGTTTGAAGGTTGCCAATGCCTTTGTTTATAAGTTCCATGATAATGCGTTCCATGCCCTTGCAGATTAGGCTCGTCAGATTGATGGGACGGTAGTCCCAGGATCCAAGGTGGATCTCCCCCCTTGTCGAGTGGGATAACTGTAGCTGTGCATCACTCAGTGGGCACGAAACCTGAGGTGAGGCTATGATTAAACATGACACTTAGGTAAGGTGCCAGTTCATTTTGTAGTTCATGTAGTACACAGCCCGGGATGTCATCTGGTCCCATGGATGCTGTATTTGTAGCTTTGGAGAGTGCAGTTTCTACTTGTGTGGCCGTGATTACCGGAATTTGGCAATCTTTTGGTCTTGAGATGGGCCCTTTAGGGGGTGAGAGGGGGGTGAAGTTTGCACTAAATCGATCTGCCAGGATATTGGCAATATCCTCGGGATCAGTATATTTAATGCCATTCTGTTTTAGCTCAGAGCATATCTGAGCATTGCCATTTAGATACTTGACATAACTATAGAATGCCTTTTGGTTGTCTTTGGAATTTTTGGCAATTTTATTTTCGTAACTAGCTTTGGAGGATTTTATGAGGGATCTCAGCTTCTTACCGAGGCTGGTAAGGGAGTTTTTTGCATCCTGGGATTTTCCTCTTTTCTGCAACAGTTTCTTTCTTCTGTTGTATAGTTTGTTTATGGCAAGGGACTACCAGATTGGCTTCCTTTTTTTGGAGGAGAGCGTCTTGGTTCTATTTGGGATGGCACGATTCATGCACGAGTGGATGTGCTTATACAGTGCCTTAGTGTAGGATTCAGCAGTCGAACTTTCAGCTCCCATCTGCATGGGTGTCATGACGTTTGTCACATCTGATTTGAGTAGCATGAAGTTGGCTTTGGAGAAAAGCTTTTTACAGAGGTTTCCTTACTGGGGTGGGGGGTGGGGGTGGGATGTGGATGTCAGTAACTAACTGCTTTGACCGTAAGACCACCTTTATGGAAAGACAACAACACTGTAATGTGCCACTCATTAAGGACTTGGTTTATATTTTTTTAGTATGACAAGTGGCTTTGCAATTGCTTGATGCAGCTTTACTAGGTGCTACTATTTACTTGAAATACACTTAGAAAATATTTCTTGTGCTCTGAAAATGACAACGATCTTTTTTTTTCGGTAGCTGCACCATTTAGCATTTCATAGTAGTTACACAACTTGACCCTGTTGTAGAATATGAAGCATGCATCTTTAAAAGACCAACATATGCATTCTGTTTCACAATTCTGAGAACTTAATTGGTGGTTGGTACATGATTTTACTTAAAAGCAAATGGGTATTTATTTATTTGGCATTTGTTTGCCAGGAAAGTCCAACTGGGTCATGAGGTACCCATTTGCAGTGGAGGCCCAGGGAGAAAAGCTCCAGATACATATGGTTAACTAAATGAAAAAACTAGACAGACATAATAAAGTCAGAACATTCAAACACAAAATTAAAAAAATACACAGTCTGTCAGAATAAAAACTCAACAGACATAATAAAGTCAGAGTGTTAAATTATATGGAAAACCTGATAAGAGGAAGATGCAGCATTAATTATATACTAGATGACTATCATAATGATTATTAATATTCTAGAGGTAATGAAATATGATAACAGATTATACTGGTGAAGTCATAGGATAGCACAAGTAGACAAGAGCAAGTTGTGATAGAGGGGATAGTAGGAACAGATGTGGAAAAGATATGAGTGCAACCTTAGGGGAGTATGTGTAGAAGAAGGGAGGGTAGGGTGAGTTAGTAGTGGGGACAGAGGATAGAGGTAGGAAAATGTGCAAGAATACCCCAAGAGGTAACGATGCAGGAAGTTGTCTTCTTCTCGCCTTCTTTCTTGCTGGATGGGTTCGGAGCCGACCTTCGGCTCCGACTTGGCCTATACTAAAGCTCGAGAGCTATTTATACCGGCCCGAGGCTACCCTATATCCCATAATGCTAGGCGCTAACTACCCAGATTTTGTTTGATAGCTGAAAACTATAGCAGTTTAGCTCTCCAACAAAAGGAGTAGAGGAACCCCACTAGAAAGTCACCTAGACCTATAGCTACCAGAAGGGATAGCCTAGGGGTCAAGCTGAGGCAAGAAGAAGATCCCCAAGGATCCTTTAGGTCTGTTCAGGCTAGGGGGATGGGGGGGTGGGACGCAAGAAAGAAAGTGAGAAGAAGACAACTAACATGGAACGTTATGGTAGGTACATAACTTCTCAATGTTAAGTTGTCAATCTCGCCTTCATTCTTGCTGGATGGGACCGCGTCCCTACCACCTTCACCCTGGGTGGCTCATCAGAACAGACTCTTGAGAACGGTGGAACCAAAATTAGCCCGGCTTCTGGAGGCCATGTCTAATTTGTAATGAGAGATAAAGGTATGAGGAGAGGCCCAAGTGGCTGCCGCACAAATGGAATCTATTGGTAATCTAGCCTGAAAAGCTATTGAGGTGGCTAATGCTCTGGTTGAGTGAGCCCTGGGCCTTGACGGTAGCTTTTGGCGTCTGAGCTGATAGATGAAAGTGATCACAGATGCCAGCCATCTAGAAAGGGTTACTTTGGAAACTGGAAGGCCTTTCTCACCTGCTGCATAAGAAAGGAAGAGCTGCTCAGATTTCCTAGTTTGCTTGGTTCTATTCAAATAGTAACAGAGTTGACGATGAACGTCCAGAAAGTGCAGTTTTTGTTCCGCTCTGTTGGAGTAGTTGGGGAAGAAAACTGGAAGATCAATAGTCTGGTTTAGGTTCGCTTCAGAAGAAACCTTAGGTAAAAAGGACGGATTAGTCCTGAGGGACACACTGTCTTTATGGAAAACTAGATAAGGTGGACGAATGCAAAGGGCCTGAAGTTCTGACACTCTTCTCGCAGATGTTATGGCGACCAGAAAGAGAGTTTTCCAAGATAGCAATTTCAGGGAGCAGGAAGCCGCAGGTTCAAAGGGGGGAAGAATCAAGGAGGTTAGAACCAAATTTAAGTCCCACTGCGGTGGGGGGTCCCTGATTGGGGGCTTAAGCAAAAAGATACCTTTGAGAAAGGTTTTACAAAGCTTATGGGACATGATACTGGAGTCCAAAAAGCCTGCATGAAAGTTCAAAATAGCCGCTAACTGTACTCTGATGGTGGAGGAAGAAGACCCTGAGTGAAACAATTTGGCTAGGAAGTCTAGGACTGATTGGATAGGGGCAGTAAAAGGATCTATATTTCTAGCTCCTGCCCAGAAGGAAAACCGCTTCCACTTGCTGGCGTAAATCCTCCTGGTGGATGACTTTAAGGAAGCTGTAAGTATGTCACGTACAGAATGGGAAATAAGGGGAAGCCTGGCTAGGGTTGGAATTGGAGCAACCAAGCTGTGAGGTTGAGAGATTGGAGGGAGTGGTGCAGCTGTCCCAACTGATGGGTCAAAAGATCTGGCACTGGGTCCAGATGCCAGGGCTGCCCCAAGAGGTAACGATGCAGGAACGGGAACCATATCTGACGAGGCCAGTAAGGAGCAATGAGGATCATGGTGGCTCTCACGGCGGTAGCTTTCTAAATCAAGTGAGTGATTAATGGAAAGGGGGGAAAAGCATTCAGAAGTCCCCGTGGCCAATCGTGGACTAGAGCGTCTCTGGGGGGGTGGCCGGGAAGAGGGAAGAGAGTGAAGAAGTCGTGGCACTTGCTGTTTTCAGATGTTGCAAAAAGGTCGCAGCAAGGTCGACCCCATTTCTGAAAAATTTCTTCCACTATTGTTTGTTTGAGAGACCACTCGTGAGGCATGAGAATGGCTCTGCTCAACCTGTCCGCTATGATGTTGGACTTCCCGGGGATGTGCGTTGCTATCAGAAACCGCTGAGAGGAGATCGCCCACTGCCAAAGTCTGACAGCCTCTCGACACAAGGGATAGGACTTGGTTCCGCCCTGCTTGTTGATGTACCACATTACGGACATATTGTCCATCTGAACAGCAATAGTCCCGATGGGAAGAGAGTCCTGAAGGGCTTGCAATGCTAAAAGTACTGCTCTCATCTCCAAGACATTTATGTGCAGGTGGCACTCGAAAGGTTGCCATGTGCCCTGGACTGTCCTGCCCTGAAAATGCCCCCCCTCCCACCCGATCAGGGAGGCATCCGTTGTCACCATGGCGACTGGGGGAGAAGGAACAAATGGTCTGCCCTGAAGTACTTGAGGGGAGACCATCCACCAAGAAAGGTGTTTCTTGCAAGACAGGGTTATTAAAATGTTGTGTGACATTGGAAGCTGTTGAAAGGACCACTGGGAAAAAAGCATCCATTGAAGGATTCGCACATGAAAGCGAGCTAGGGGAAGTAGAGTAATGGCTGCCGCCATGAGACCTAATACCTTCAGGACAAACCTGGCTTGTATTGTGTTGTTCTGAAGAAGGATGTGAACATGCCTGCGAATATCTAGAACTCTTTGTTCGGTCAGTTTTGCGGAAAGCCGGACTGTGTCCAAGGTGGCACCTATGAAGGTAATAGACTGACAAGGCGACAAGGCAGACTTTTCGAAATTTATGGAGATACCTAGCCCTTTGCAAGTATGAATGGTGTAATCTCTGGAGCGGAGAAGTTGACGCCTGGTGGTGGCAGTGAGGAACCAGTCGTCTAGATATGGAAACACCTGGAATCCTTGACGTCTCATATGAGCTGTAACCGCTGCCATGCATTTGGTGAACACTCGGGGGGCTGTAGTGAGACCAAAGGGCAGGGCTCTGAACTGATAATGACTGGTTCCCAGCCGGAAGCGGAGAAACCTCATGGAGCGCCTGTGCATCTTGATGTGGTAGTATGCATCCTGAAGGTCTACTGAGCACATCCGATCGTCCTGACCCAGAAAGGGTAGAATGGACTGTAGCGTGACCATCTGGAACTTCGTACAGTGATAACCTTCCCCCGACTGCCTGTGAAGGCGGACAGTCGTGCAGCTTCTCAGGGATGCTGGAAGGATTTGTCAGAAAGAGACTCTCTGCTACCCTGATTTTGTGGACCTCCTCTGCCCCTGGGGCAGCGTCTGTTATTGTCCCCCCCCGCCTCTAGAGGGGAACTGACCTCTTGCGTCAGGCGTGACCTCTTGTGGTTTACGGAACATCTTCCCACCCTTCTGACCTTTAGGGTATGGTCTAGACGGGGTGAAAAAACGGACTCCCACGGCAGAGAGAATCTTGCCTTCTTGCTCACATCGTGTCAAAGTATCCTTCACCTAAGGTCCAAACAAAGCTGAACCGTCAAAGGGGGAGTTAGTGAAGGATGCCTTAAGGGGGTCTGCAAAGTTACAAAGCCGCATCCAGGCGTGACGCCTTAAGGCCACGCCTGTGCCTGCAGCCCTACTCGCCCCATCGGCCACATAGGAAATAAGCCGCATGGAGGAGTTGACAATGGAATTCAGGGTTGCCAGCTGGGAATTTATTTTGTCTTGAGACCCCGCAGCTGTTGGATCCTGTAAGACCTCACCCACTTCTTTGAGCATGTCTCTTTGAAGGCGGGTGAAGTGGCACACAATTCAGCGAACGCATGACAAAGGTCGCTGAAGAAAACATCCGCTTGCTGTACCTATCCATAGTCCTAGACTCCTTGTTAGGAGGATGGACAGGTACTGAAGGATCAGCCAGTTCCTTCTTAGTGGCTGCAGCCACCACCATGGCATCAACCGGGACACCCTTGGCTAAAAACTGCTTGTCCAAAGGGGCTGTTATAAATTTGGAAGGCCTCCGTGGGGTAGGTTCCATCATATCAGGGGCCGTCCACGCCTTCCGCGCCACCACTTCCATGAGGGGGTCGAAAGGCGGAGACACCCAGGAGGTGGAAGGGTGAGAACCAAAAGCCTCTAGGTAAACCGACTCGTCCTCGGAAGGGTTAAGGGTAGACCAGTTTCCCCTCTGCTTCAGGATTTCAACGATGTCTGAAAAGGAGACATCCTCAGAGGGGGACCGTGGGGACCCTTCCGACTCTTCCAAGTCGGTATCCGATGTGATGGACTCAGGGGAGTCCAAATGCTTACTCTTACATTTCCTCTTCTGAGGGGGTTCCCCTGATGGATCAGGGGAAACCTCGGAAGAGGAAGATATTTCCAATGGGGAAACCTGAGGCGTTGGATCTCTACGGTCAGGAATGAGAGGGTGGGTAGAGACCGCAGCAGGCAGTACAGAGGGAGGAACTGAGGGAGCCGACCATGGAGCAGGCACAGGGGCCAGCACGCTCCTCATGACTTCGAAGGCGCCCCTATCAGGCAGGGAAGAAGTTCCCCGCTCCGAAGAGATAAGGACCCCTCCTGGCACCAAGAGGGACGGCTCCGAAGCCGATGTCGAGGGCCGAACTTACCAGCGCCGAAGCTCCGAGAGGAAGAACGGGGTTGGACAAGGGTCTGATGCCACTCGCCCCCTCG
This sequence comes from Protopterus annectens, assembly GCF_019279795.1. Taxonomy (NCBI): domain Eukaryota; kingdom Metazoa; phylum Chordata; order Ceratodontiformes; family Protopteridae; genus Protopterus; species Protopterus annectens. The sequence continues at coordinate 899,967,988 of NC_056727.1, read as the reverse complement.
GTGCAGATGAGGAAGTCCATGCGCCCGGATCCCTCCAAGGATGGGACCATGGAAGAGAACGGAGCCGACGACGGAGCCGAAATGTGAGGTATTGGTTCAGACGTGTCGATGGCCACGGCTCCCACAAGCTCCGGCTCCAAACTCAGAGGAAGAGTCGGAGGAGGAATCGAAGATGGGGTGGGGATAGCCACTGTCTGTTGAGAAAGGCTATGAAGCATTTGGGCTAGTGCCTGAGACTTAAGAAGTCTACTAACCACCCTCTCGAGGTCGTGGTCCGAGAGCCTGGAAGACCTGGAGGAATGGTTTAGATGACTCCGCTCTGAGAGTAAGGGAGACCTCGGAGCCGAGTGAACAGACTCCAAGGATGGAGATCTGGACCTTTTAAGGCTGGCAGACGGCGCCGACACCACTATCGGCGCCGACTGAGTCCTGGAACCATCGGCTCCGGTTCGAGCCGATGTAGAAGCTTGAATCTGAGGAACATCGACTCCAGCCGGACCCAATGATGAAGACTGTGTCTTGGAAACATCGGCTCCAGCCGGAGCCGATGAGACAGCAGTTCGAGAACCACCAGTCGAAGGCTCTGAGCTCGGAGCCGACAGCTTAGATGGCTTCGAAGGCTTCCCCAACGAAGACTTGGTCAGGGAACCTTCAGGCTTTAACAAGCCCCTCAAAATCAACTTATTTCTGCATTCCTGCAGAACTCTTGGGCTGAACGCATGACACACCGAACAAGAGTCCTGCAGGTGCAGAGGGCCCAGGCAATAAACACAAGAAGTGTGACCGTCTATCAGCGACATTTTCTGACAGCACGAGTCACACTTCTTAAAGCCTGATACCCTGGTGTCTTTTGACATCTTAAGAACAAAAAATTAAACACACACACACACACACACACACACACACACACACACACACACACACACACAGACACCCTATTAACAGTAAAGTCAGTCACACAAAAAAAAAATAAACTGACAAGGCAGAATAGGCCCAAAGGCCTAACCTTATAACTAAGGGAATTAAAAAAGGTCTTAAAAGGGATTAAAAAGGGACCAGAAGGGGGATTAGCTATGAATGGGAAGCTAATGGGATGGTCACTAACTAAAACTAAGAAAAACCCAGACCAAAAGATAGCAATTTTTTGAATGAAAACTTCTAACCTGAAGAGCCGGTAATAAACGCACCTCGCAGCTGTAAGCGGCAAACGAGATCTGGGTAGTTAGCGCCTAGCATTATGGGATATAGGGTAGCCTCGAGCCGGTATAAATAGCTCTCGCGCTTTAGTATAGGCCGAGTCGGTGCCGAAGGTCGGCTCCGAACCCATCCAGCAAGAATGAAGGCGAGATTGACAACTTAACATCGAGAAGTTATGTACCTACCATAACGTTCCATGTTAGTTGTCTTCTTCTCGCCTTCTTTCTTGCTGGATGGGTTTGGAGCTGAACTTCGGCTCCGACTCGGCCTTTACTAAAGCTCGAGAGCTATTTATACCGGCTCGAGGCTACCCTATATCCCATAATGCTAGGCGCTAACTACCCAGATCTCGTTTGATAGCTGAAAACCATAGTAGTTTAGCTCTCAAACAAAAGGAGGAGAGGAACCTCACTAGAAAGTCAGCTAGACCTATAGCTACCAGAAGGGATAGCCTAGGGGTCAAGCTGAGACAAGAAGAAGATCCCCAAGGATCCTTTAGGTCTGTCCAGGCTAGGGGGATGGGGGGTTGGATGCAAGAAAGAAGGCGAGAAGAGGACAACTAACATGGAACGTTATGGTAGGTACATAACTACTCAATGTTAAGTTGTCAATCTCGCCTTCATTCTTGCTGGATGGGACCGCGTCCCTAGCACCTTCACCCTGGGTGGCTCATCGGAACAGACTCTTGAGAATGGTGGAACCAAAATTAGCCCGGCTTCTGGAGGCCATGTCTAATTTGTAATGAGAGATAAAGGTATGAGGAGAGGCCCAAGTGGATGCCGCACAAATGGAATCTATTGGTAATCTAGCCTGAAAAGCTATTGAGGTGGCTAATGCTCTGGTTGAGTGAGCCCTGGGCCTTGACGGTAGCTTTTGGCGTCTGAGCTGATAGATGAAAGTGATCACAGATGCCAGCCATCTAGAAAGGGTTACTTTGGAAATGGGAAGGCCTTTCTTACCTGCTGCATAAGAAAGGAAGAGCTGCTCAGATTTCCTAGTTTGCTTGGTTCTATCCAAATAGTAACGGAGTTGATGATGAACATCCAGAAAGTGCAGTTTTTGTTCCGCTCTGTTGGAGTAGTTGGGGAAGAAAACTGGAAGATCAATAGTCTGGTTTAGGTTCGCTTCAGAAGAAACCTTAGCTAAAAGGACGGATTAGTCCTGAGGGACACTCTGTCTTTATGGAAAACTAGATAAGGTGGACGAATGCAAAGGGCCTGAAGTTCTGACACTCTTCTCGCAGATGTTATGGCAACCAGAAAGAGAGTTTTCCAAGACAGCAATTTCAGGGAGCAGGAAGCCGCAGGTTCAAAGGGGGGAAGAATCAAGAAGGTTAGAACCAAATTTAAGTCCCACTGCGGTGGGGGGGGGTCCCTGAATGGGGGCTTAAGCAAAAAGATACTTTTGAGAAAGGTTTTATAAAGCTTATGGGACATGATACTGGAGTCTGAAAAGCCTGCATGAAAGTTCGAAATAGCCGCTAACTGTACTCTGATGGTGGAGGAAGAAGAGCCTGAGTGAAACAATTCGGCTAGGAAGTCTAGGACTGATTGGATAGGGGCAGTAAAAGGATCTATATTTCTAGCTCCTGCCCAGAATGAAAACCGCTTCCACTTGCTGGCGTAAATCCTCCTGGTGGATGACTTTAAGGAAGCTATAAGTATGTCACGCACAGAATGGGAAATAAGGGGAAGCCTGGCTAGGGTTGGAATTGGAGCAACCAAGCTGTGAGGTTGAGAGATTTGAGGGAGTGGTGCAGCTGTCCCGACTGATGGGTCAAAAGATCTGTCACGGGTCCAGATGCCAGGGCTGCCCCAAGAGGTAATGATGCAGGAACGTGAACCATATCTGACGAGGCCAGTAAGGAGCAATGAGGATCATGGTGGCTCTCACGGCGGTAACTTTCTGAATCAATTGAGTGATTAATGGAAAGGGGGGAAAGGCATACAGAAGTCCCCGGGGCCAATCGTAGACTAGAGCGTCTCTGGGGGGGTGGCCGGGAAGAGAGTGAAGAAGTCGTGGCCCTTGCTGTTTTGAGGTGTTGCAAAAAGGTCGCAGCAAGGTCGACCCCATTTCTGAAAAATTTCTTCCACTATTGTTTGTTTGAGAGACCACTCGTGAGGCATGAGAATGGCTCTGCTCAACCTGTCCGCTATGATGTTGGACTTCCCGGGGATGTGCGTTGCTATCAGAAACCGCTGAGAGGAGATCGCCCACTGCCAAAGTCTGAGAGCCTCTCGACACAAGGGACAGGACTTGGTTCCGCCCTGCTTGTTGATGTACCACACTATGGACATATTGTCCGTCTGAACTGCAATAGTCCCGATGGGAAGAGAGTCCTGAAGGGCTTGCAACGCTAAAAGTACTGCTCTCATCTTCAAGACATTTATGTGCAGGTGGCACTCGAAAGGTTGCCATGTGCCCTGGACTGTCCTGCCCTGAAAATGCCCCCCACCCGATCAGGGAGGCATCCGTTGTCACCGTGGCGACCGGGGGAGAAGGAACAAATGGTCTGCTCTGAAGTACTTGAGGGGAGACCATCCACCAAGAAAGGTGTTTCTTGCAAGACAGGGTTATTAAAATGTTGTGTGACATTGGAAGCTGTTGAAAGGACCACTGGGAAAAAAGCATCCATTGAAGGATCCGCATCTGGCGAGCTAGGAAGTAGAGTAATGGCTGCCGCCATGAGACCTAATACCTTCAGGACAAACCTGGCTTGTATTTTGTTGTTCTGAAGAAGGATGTGAACATGCCTGCGAATATCTAGAACTCTTTGTTCGGTCAGTTTTATGGAAAGCGGACTGTGTCCAAGGTGGCGCCTATGAAGGTAATAGACTGACAAGGCGACAAGGCAGACTTTTTGAAATTTATGGAGATACCTAGCCCTTTGCAAGTATGAATGGTGTAATCTCTGGAGCGGAGAAGTTGACGCCTGGTGGTGGCAGTGAGGAGCCAGTCGTCTAGATATGGAAACACCTGGAATCCTTGACGTCTCAGATGAGCCGTAACTGCTGCCATGCATTTGGTGAACACTCGGGGGGGCTGTAGTGAGACCAAAGGGCAGGGCTCTGAACTGATAATGACTGGTTCCCAGCCGGAAGCAGAGAAACCTCCTGGAGCGCCTGTGCATCTTGATGTGGTAGTACGCATCCTGAAGGTCTACTGAGCACATCCAATCGTCCTGACCCAGAAAGGGTAGAATGGACTGTTAGCGTGACCATCCGGAAAGTACAGTTTTGTACCTACCATAAATGTAGATGTTCGAAGATCCACATTGCTGCAGTCCTTACATATGGGTAGTCCGCTGTCCTCGGTCGGCCCGAATACCAAAGTATTAGGCTGACGTCGGTCAAGGCGCTGAAAACTGACATCAGGACGTCAGGGTACAAAAGCGCATGACCGACGTCATTTCCTCAGTCTTTTCTTGCCCCAGATGTCAGAAGGCCCTAACAAGACAGGCCAAAGCCAAAAACCAGCAAAACCCAACCAACCACCTGTGCACTAACCATATTTACAATATGTACAACACAAACCACACCACCACCTTCAACAACAGAGGGGAAGGAGGGAGGGTAAATTGGACTGCAGCAATGTGGATCTTCGAACATCTACATTTATGGTAGGTACAAAACTGTACTATGTTCTTCATCTCACATTGCTGCAGTCCTTACATATGGGTAGAATCCCAAAGCAGAGGTAAGGGAGGATGGCAAAACTATAAAGCATTAGGAGCTGCCAACATGCCTTGTAAAATTGCAGTTGCAAATCCAGCCCTAGATTTAGAGTAAAGTGGAAGGTGGTAATGCTTAGAGAAAGTATGCACTGAACTCCAAGTAGCTGCTTCCAAAATATCTTTAGTAGCCACCCCCCTTAAAAAAGCTGTAGAAGTGGCAGTAGCCCTAGTGGAATGAGGCCTAATCCCAGCTGGAATCTCCTTACCATGATGGGAATAACAGAAAGCAATACAAACACCAATCCACTTAGAAATAGTTTGTTTTGAAACAGGTTTGCCCTGAGAACCCAAAGCAAAAGAAACAAACAACTGCTGAGACTGCCTGAACCCTTTAGTTCTGCTCAAATAATATTGCAACTGTCTGTGAATATCCAAAGTGTGCAAAATCTTTTCCCCTTTATTTTGGGGGTTTGCATAAAAAGTAGGCAAATGAATAGTTTGGTTTAAAGCCACACTAGAAACCACTTTAGGCATAAAAGAAGGGTTAGTACGCAAAGACACCCTATCCTTGTGGAAAATTAAGAAAGGCTCAACTGCCATAAGGGCCTGTAATTCAGAAACCCTTCTCGCAGAGGTAATGGCCAACAAAAAAGCAGTCTTCCAAGATAAATATTTCAACTCTGCCGATGCTGCAGGCTCAAAAGGTTGTAGAGTGAGTTTCTCCAACACAAAATTGAGATCCCAAGCAGGAGTAGGAGCTCTACGTGGGGTCTTATATTCTTTGCCCCTCTAAGGAATTGCTTAAACAAAGGCTGAGAAAATAATGGTGGGTCACAGTCATAGTGAGCAGAGATTGCTGCAGCATGAACCTTTATAGAGGAGAAGGACAAACCTTTGTCCAATAACTCAGTAAGGTATTGAAGCCACACTTAAATTAGGTTTAGAAACATCAAAGTCCTTTGCTGTACTCCAAAATAAAAATCTCCTCCATTTATCTGCGTAAACTTTCCTTGTACTAGGCCTTCTGGCCTCCAAAATAACATTCAAAACTTGTTGTGGAAGCTGAGACCCTCCAGGGTTTAAACCAGAATATGCCAGGCTGTCAGATGTAGAGAATGAAGTTTGACATTGAGTAAATGACCGTTCTCCTGAGACAGCAGGTGAGGAATCGAAGGCAAAGGCCATGGAGGCTCCTGTACCAGACTTCTCAGTAATGGGTACCAGTGCTGTCGAGGCCAATCTGAAGCTATTAAAATCATGTTTGGCTTGTCCTGTCTGACCTTCAGCAGTACCTTTGGGAGGAGAGGCAGAGGTGGAAAGGCATACACGTGAAGATTGCTCCAATTGAATGAGAGAGCATCCACTTTCCAAGCTGAGGGATGAAACCTTTTGTGCAAAACTTTGGCAGCTGGTAATTTAGTGGAGAAGCGAACAGATCTATGTCTGGAGTTCCCCATAACACTGTCAACCTCTGGAATACATGAGGATCCAATTTCCACTCGTGGGGATCCATAATTTGTCTGCTCAACACATCTGCTAAGGAGTTCTGTGCTCCTGGCAGAAACCTTGCCTGAAGATTTAGCTGTAAACTGAGAGCAGTCTCCCACAAAATCATTGCTTGTCTGCATAGAGGATAAGAATCGTTCCCCTTGCTTGTTGATGTACCACATGACAGTTGTGTTGTCTGTTTGAATCAACACCTGCCCTGGAAGAAGTAAATCCTTGAAAGCTATCAATGCAAATTGGACTGCTAACATCTCCTTCAAGTTGATATGTAGATGTTGAAGTCTGGCAGGCCACGTGTCTTGTATCCATTTTCCATTTAGATGAGCTCCCCAAGCTTTGTCTGAGGCATCTGTCGTTAAAATCTGACTCGCCTCTGGCCGGGTCACAGAGAGTCCCTTGTTTAGGTGACATTCCTGAGCCCACCACAAAAATTCCTTTTGAATGCAAGGTATTATTTGAATGACAGTGTCCAAATCTTGGCAGTGCTGTGTCCATACATTCTTGAGATACCATTGTAGCTTCCTCATATGCAGTTTGGCATTGGGAAGTACCAGAATACAAGATGCCATGAACCCCAAGGCTTGAAGGACTGTCCTTGCAGTCAGCCTGGACTGATGAGACAACTGGTGGAAGTAAAGAGAAAGGTTCTTTTGTTTGTCCGGGGTCAAAAAGGCCATCTGGGATGCTGTATTCAGTCTCACACCCAGAAAGCACATGTCCTGAGAGGGTACTAGACTGGACTTTATTTCATTCACAGAATACCCCAGGCATCTTAACACTGCCATCACATACTGTAAATGATGAAGAAGTTCGTCCTTTTCTTGGGCCAGTATCAGGCAATCGTCCAAATAAGGATAGATCTGTATTCCTCTTAGCCTGAAAAAGCTACCACTGGAGCCAGAACCTTCGTGAACACTCTGGGCGCAGTAGATAAGCCAAAGGGCAATGCAGAGAACTGATAATGTGAAGTCCCAGCCCGAAAACGCAGATACTTCCTGCAACTGGGCCTGATAGGAACATGAAGGTAAGCCTCTTTGAGATCCAGAGTCACCATCCAGTGATCTTTGCCCAGCAGAGGTAAAAGCTGTTGTAACGTTAACATTTTGAACTTGGGAATGTCCAGATATGTGTTGAGGATGGATAAATCCAAAACTGGTCTCCATGTGTTTCCTTTCTTTGGTACCAGAAACAGGCGAGAATAAAATCCTAGACCCACTTCTGGCAGAGGAACCGTTTGTATGGCCCCTATTTGAAGTAGTAGAGAAATTTGTTTGCGAGCCTCTAGTCTTTGCTGAGGAGGAACGTCCGGCATGCCTTTGAAAGGAGGCAAGGTATGGAAATAAAACTTGTAACCCTGGTGTATGATATCCAATACCCATTTGTCTTGGGTAATCAACATCCAATTTTCCTTGAAGAGTGCTAACCTTCCTCCCAAAGGTGCTGCCATGCAAGAAGGATCTGGCAGCTGAAAAAGTAGGTCATTGGGCCTGTTTACGAAAGGACTGGCCCCTGCCCTCACCCGAAGATTGTGCAGGTGAACTCCTGTTCTAGGCCTGAAAGAACTCTGAGCTCTGCCCCTACCACGCCTAGATCTACCCCTAGACTGAGAATCATAAGAAGGATACGTCCACCCCTTAGCAGGCCAATTCCTACTAAACTTGGAGGCTGAACTTGCAAAAATCCTTAACAGCCTGCATAGACTTAGCCTTGTCTTCCATTTTCTTCAAGACTGATTCCACAGGTGAACCAAACAACACATCAGACTGCAAAGGAGCATCCAAAATCCTTGTCTTAACATGGTCAGATAAATTCTGATCCTTTAACCAGGCGTGCCTGCGAAGAACTGAGCCAGTGGCAGCCACCCTAGACGAGGCCTGCACAGCATCAAAACCACACTGTAATGAATGCTTACCCACTTGTTCAGAGACATGCACCAAATCTTGCAACTCTTTACACTCAATGCCTTCCGCCAGAGCATCCACCTTAGACTTCAATTGAGAAAGAAGAAAGTTTTGATATTTCAACATATGAAACTGGCAATTCAAAGCCCTCATAGCTAAGGTAGAAGATGTATAGACCTTCTTTCCCCATCTATCCAAAGCTCTGGCTTCTTTATCTAGAGGAACCGGATTTTTACAACAGAGGCCTTGACACCCTTAGGTCCCTGACTAATAGTTTCTGGGTCCGCCCTAGGACTCTTATAAAGATATTTATGAGCCTCAGGCACCCTGTAATACCTATCCGGTTTAACAGGAGCAGGAGGCAGAGAATCAGGATTAAGTGAAGCCTCTGCAAACACATCTTCCACAACATCCAGAACAGGGGTATAGCCAAGGGCCTATGCTGGGGTAACAGCAAAAACTCCCTAAGCCTTTTCCTAGAATCAGAGAAGTCCTGACCTTCCCACTTAAAATGTTCCCTCATAGAATGAAGTGTTTCTGAAAAAGAAAAATCCTCTGGAGGAGAAGCAGAAGGAGTGGAATCATCTGCATCAGAATCAGAATAAGGAGAATACTCCTGCAAGTCTTCAGCTGAAGACTCTGAAATATCCGAAGCCTGCTCAAAACTTCCCAACTCTGGCTCCACCCTAGGCCTCTTATCAGGAGGGGGCATAGAACCTCTAATCAGAGTAATTAAATCTTCTGCCATTTTAAGCATGTGCTTCTTAGGCACAGACCCTGCTGAACTAGGAGTGACACCAACAGAAGGTGAAACTGGCCTGCCTCTGGGAGAAGCCTTGGAAACAGAAGGAGAAGGCCTAACCACCCTAGGAAGGGAGGGGAGTACAGTAACTTGGGAAGCCCCTTCAGCCTGACCTGCCTCCTGCAAAATCAAAGTCTCCCCCTGAGACTCCAGAGAAGTCTCCGTCGGAACCACCGGTTCCACTGAAGCCTCTAAAGAACCGGCGTCCGGAACGGACGACTCATCTTGCCTGGGTTTAACTGTTTTGTCTTTGCGCTTCTTCGCAGAAGCGGGCGCCGGAGAATCCGACGGCATATTATAATTGCACCGCTTCCCAAAGACCAGCCTAGCACAATCCAACCTTCGCTTAATAGTGCGTTTATTGAACCTAGCACAAAAGCGACACCCAACAACGTCGTGCTCAGGCCCCAAACAAGGAATACACAAAGAATGATAATCCCTATGCGGTATCTGTTTCCCACAAGAAATACAGTTATTCACTTTTTCTGACATCCGGTAAAACACTGAGGCAAGAAAAAAACAAAATAATCCCCAACGGGGTACTTAGCCAACTTGGATTTGGTCTGAAACTCCGAATTCGAAAAATTTCAGAACGCCGAACGGCACTTGCAACGCTGCTTCTGCATCGGACCATGCGGCAAAAAAGACTGAGGAAATGACGTCGGTCGTGCGCTTTTGTACCCTGACGTCCTGATGTCAGTTTTAAGCGCCTTGACCGACGTCAGCCTAATACTTTGGTATTCGGGCCGACCGAGGACAGCGGACTACCCATATGTAAGGACTGCAGCAATGTGAGATGAAGAACATCTTCGTTCTTCTTACAGACCTGTTTAGTCTGCTGAGATCCAAAATGGGTCTCCAGTCCCCTGTCTTTTTTGGTACCAAAAAGAACTTGGAGTAAATTCCGGATCCTTGTTGGTCTGCTGGGACTGGCTGGATGGCTCTTTTTGCTAGCAGTTTTGATATTTCTAGTACTGCTTGTTCCCTTAGACTGGGTGGAACATCTGGAAGGGGTCCTTTTGGCTGAGTTGGGGTGTGGATAAATGGAATTTTGTAACCCTCGGATATGATCAACTGTACCCATTTGTCTTGAGTGAGTGAAAGCCAGGCTTCTGGGTACAGTGATAACCTTCCCCCGACTGCCTCCGAAGGCAGACAGTCGGGCAGCTTCTCAGGGATGCTGGAAGGGTTTGTCAGAAAGAGACTCTCTGCTACCCTGATTTTGCGGACCTCCTCTGCCCCTGGGGCGGCGTCTGATGAACATCTACTGGGGACAGATCTCTCTTTCTTTTGGAAGGAGTAGCTTGGCTTCCCCTGATAAGCATGATGTCTTCTGCCATTTTAAGCATTTGAGACTGAGGCAAGGAAGCAGGTGCCTGAGAGTGGTTCGTTGGTTCCTTGGGTGTGGTTCGTACCCTTGGGCTTAGAAACTCGTTTTCCAAAAGAACGGTAGACACAAAAGAAGTCGTCGGTTTGTGTCGAGAATCAATAGTGCAAAGTACTTCCTCAGAATCCGGTGCCTGCTCAGCGGCTCCGGACCCATCCAAGGGAGAGACAACCACAGGATCCTTAGTCGAAGAAGAGTTTTGCAGCATACCGAACTCCAAAAGGGTCTTGGTAGCGGCCTGCGAATCCACAGAAGCGAGCATCAGGGGCTCCGAAAGCACCTCCCTGAGGACCGGAGAACTGACGACTAGCTTAACAGAAGCGTCGTTGGTAGGCTTGGACCTGTGCGGTCTGTCTCTGTCTTTATCCTCACTTTTTTTGGAAGATCTGCTGTCGGATGGCTTACCGAAGCCATATCAGAATTCGATGACTGTAAGCAAAAATATCTAGCTACAATTAGGGCCCGATGATGTATAGTTCTGCCATTGAACAAAGTACAAAAGCAACAGCAGGGGACGTTGTGGTCTGGGCCTGAGCAAGTGACGCAGTAAGAATGAAAGTCTCAGTGTGGTATTTGCTTTCCACAGGCGAGACAATTGTTAACTTTTTCTGACATCGGTTAGTGCAAGAAAAAACGATCACCAACGGGGTACTTAGCTTTAGAAGACTTCAGCTTCAATTCGGAAGACGAAACTCGGGTAGCGGCCGACCGGCACTCGTGCAAACTGCTTCTGCTTCGGGCTTCGCTGTAAGAAAGACTGATGCAATGGCGTCAGCTGCCTTACTTTATACTGCTGATGACCTAACGTCAGTCCTGAAGCGACAGCAACCGATGCAGAAATACTAAGCCTCTGGTATTCGGGCCTGCCGAGGGCTACCCTGGCAGGGATACCCCAAATGTGATGACTGCAACAGTGAAACATGAAGAACATCCATGTTTCTATGGAAGAGAAAGCTTGTTGTGTTATGTGTTGTAGGTGAGTTAATATGTCGCATATGCAGATGACAGTGGAGTCATCTGCAAATTGGATTAGACTGCCTTCACAGGAGGACATTATGTAAGTTATTGATGAAACATTAAATAGTAATGGGCCAAGATTGGATCCTTGAGGTACACCTGTGGGGGTTATGTTTTATGGGGAGATAGAACATTGTCATTTTACTGCTTGCTGCCTGTCAGCTAGGTAGCTAGAAAACCACTAAAGTGAAGAGGAGGGCAGACCAATGCTAGAAAGTTCTTTAAGGAGTTTGGGGTGAGATACCATGTCAAATGCTTTTAGCAAATCTAGAAATACTGCAGACAATATTTTGCCAGTGACAAGGTTTGTTGACAGAGTCCATGAAAGATAAGAAGGCTGTTGAGGTACTGTGTGCACGTCTAAAGTCATGCTGAGTGTGGGAAAGTATGTTGTTGCGTGTAAGATGGTTGTGAAGTTGGAGGTGCACACATTTGTCTACAATCTTAGAGAAGGAGGACAAGATTGCAATAGGACGAAAGTTTGTGATGTTAGTGGAGTTGCCTCCCTTATGTAAAGTGATAATGTGCGATCTTTTCCATAGGTTCAGAACATGTGATTCAGCTATGGATCTATTAATTAAGATGCTAACAGGGAATGCTACTCCCTCTGCAGCAAGCTTTAGGTATTCTAATGGGGGGATGCCTGCTGAGGCTGGGCAAGGTTTCAGTTTTTGTAGTAGTTTGTTTTTATTTGAGGATAAAGGGATGGGCTGTAAAGTAAGCTGGGAATGGTTTGGTTTTTGGTTATGAGTGGTTGGTTGGTTGTGTGTGTGTAATGTGTGGAGTGTGTAGAGGTCACTACTGGGATATTAGTAGAAGTAGTGGGTTGGGGTAGATGACTTATTGACATGTACTCTGGAGCCAAAGTCTTCCTTGTCTCAGCTTCTGTATACTGTAGCTTTATTTTAATTCATTTTGTTATAGCTGTGCTGGCTGTTCTCATAAACATACCAATTTTCTCTTTTAAATAATGCAAGGTCAAAGAATGGGAACCCAGACAACACTAAGAGTTAGTGAACATGGTTGCCAGTCTTTCAATTTATGTTTTTTTTAATGTTTAATATGTAAAGACATAATGGCCAAACACCATGGTATCATCTGAAAACACCTGTGTCCCCAACCTCATGTCACCACAGTGCCAGACATGATGACATGAATCAATGAAGGTGTGCAAGCAGTGCTGGGCAAAAATGGAGAAATAATGGATTTTTACTGAGACTATAACATAATGCACACTACGATTTCTTCTGGCATCTTCCATGTTCCACAGAGTATCAATAATCCTATGATGTCAATACCTATTTAATAACTTGGCAACACAAGATTTTCCTTTGTGGATAATCTTTGAATGCTAATGAGCCAGTTACAGTAAACTGTCAATGTGGTGAATCTGTTTTTTGGAGACTTCTGTCTGAATAAAGTCCGCATAGAGGTTAACCAAATCCATAGCATTACTGTCTTATTTACTCAGCATCCAACCACTGCATGATAGCAGACATGAAGTATTTGCCAGAAATGGAGAATTATATCTGTGCATGTAAAGAAAGATAAGCTTTCAGGAGTCTGTGTGTTTGGAAGTCTAAAGACTTCTTCTTTTGGCTTTTCCCAGTTAGGGGTTGCCACAGCAGATCACCTGTCCACTCATGACTGGCAGTAGAGTTTTATGGTGTCGAGTTGCCAGCCTGCTGCCCAACCTTCCATGGAAGGCACACACATGCATGCACTCACGCCTAGGGCCAATTTAGAGTGTCCAGTCCAAGACTTGATTGTGTTGATCAGGTTAGCTCTACTTGGAATGGCCAATTTACAGAGGAGACATGGGAAGAAACGTTCATCAAATATATATAATACTCAGTGATAATAGTCCACATTTACTTAAGCAGTACTAACAGATCAAACAATGTTGTCAAAAAAGAAACAGTATAAGCAGGTCCACAGAAACACATGTGTCAGGCCCAAAACAAAGCTTTTGTTTCAGGATTTCAAAGCAATCTATGAAACCAAGTCAATTAAATATAGAAAAGAGTACAAGCAAGTCATGGACAGGGTGCTATTATGCCTTCAGTTTCCCCATTTCTAATTATGAGGGGGAAAAAAGCTGTAAACAGACCATCTTCTCTGAAACTGTAGTTGGTAATTTGTCGTCTACCTATAAAATGATCAATAATATCACAAGTATTCCATATTACAGACTATATATTAATAAAACTGAATAAATGTGGCGTAATACAACATTTAGAGCGACAAAAACGAGGCAGTGTGCTTTTAAGGCCAGCTTAAAATTATGTGGACACTCCACTGCTCCTATCAAGACTATCATTGCTGTTCCGTGTTTGTGCTCCTATCAAGACTATCATGTTGTTCCATGTTTGAGCAAAAGGGTGGTTCCGTTTTTTTTTTTCTTTCTATTCTGGAAGCAATTTAGGAACTTTTAAAATATTGAATGACTTGATCTAAGCTGGTTGTTGGGTTGGAACCAAGTAATTAGCTCCAAAAGGTCTTGGCATGTACAACTGCAAAGTAGTTTATGCCTGTTTTTCAAAATCAGCCAGTTTAACTTACTCAGTGTTTCACATGTATGAGCATATGAATGTAGACCAGTTGCCAAGTCTGTATTTCTATCATAAATCTTTTTTTTTTTTGCTGTTCACCTTTTTTCTTTTTTTTTTTTTTTTTTTTATCTCAGCTATAACAAGCATACCAACAAAAAGTTGCTTCGATAACATGACCATGCCTACTACAGCATGTTTGGCTTCTATTGTAAGGTGGAGTTTTACCCAGGTCAGTGCTCCTAACTTCTGATTAACCTTTCTGACTGTTACTTTGACAACAGCCTTGCAGGTAAGATTGCACGCTATCACTGTGCTCAGACATTTATATGCTTTATAATTTGTTTTCCTTTTTGCTTTAATACCATCGGTCTTAACATTTTCTACTGCATCATCAAACCATCTTCAGAAGTAAATAATCCCCCATTCAATAACAATCTATTTAGACAAGTCAAATAGAAAGCTTATGAAGTCCATACTGAAAATTTTTTTGAGTGCCACAATATGATCCAAAAAAGTTGGAGCATTTAATGATCAGCATACTGCAGTGGCTGAAGTTGTTACCGATGCTTACAAGCTATTTGTGAATACAAAAAAAAAATACAAAGAGGGGCCTAATATAAGGAAAGCGAGTCTGCCATGTCACAGCACCAAAGAATGATTTGATAAGTAGTTCTTAAACTAGTACAATGTCTAAACATTGGAGGCTGTCTAGACATACTGTAGTCCACCAACACAAATGCTCTGAAGAAACAAAAGATAAAACTATGATTGAGTGGCACAATCTCACTGTTAACATTAACCACAAAAAGGAAAAAAAAATTGGTATGAATGGATTATCATTGGGATTATCATCCAGGTGATTATAGCAATAACCCACACTCAGAAGTGGGTTATTGCTATTATACTACGACATTATTTAAGAAAAGAAATAATTACTTTTCTTAAATAATGGCATTGTATAATGCCTCTTTGCTGCCCTTCTGCAGCTGTCTGGAATCATGGCAGTTCTGATGTACTGCATGCCTACGCAGTACATCAGAGTTGTGGCCAAAAGCAACGGAGAAAGCAAGATCTCCGTTGCTTTTACTGTTAGCTATGTTAAATGGGTTTAACATAGCGAGACAGCTTTAAAATAAGCAACGGATTGCTTATTTTAAAGCTGTCTCGCATGTTAAACCCATTTAACATAGCGAGACAGGTTTAAAAAGCAACGGAGAAAGCAAGATCTCCGTTGCTTTTTACTAATGTCGCTATGTTAAAGGAGTTTAACATAGCGAGACAGTTTAAAAAGCAACGGAGATCTCCGTTGCTTTTTTTAAACCTGTGTCGCTATGTTAAACTCTTTTAACATAGCGAGACAGTGTTTTAAAAGAGACTTGTACTAATGGAAAAAGTCCGGGCGACCGGACCTTTTTCCATTAGTATAAGTCGATTTACAACGTGCACGCTGGCCAATCAGCGTGCACGTTTTGGAATATTAATGGGGGGTCATGGTATAATAAAAATTAATATTCACCAAAAGTAGTTTAAAAACCTATTTTACTCTGAAGTGGGTTAATCTGGAAATCTAAAGACATAAATTGGAGATATAAAACTGCTTCAACTGCAGTCACCAGGAATTCTCCCCTAATAGAAAGCAGTTTAGTAGAAAAATTGAAGTTTTGGTTCCAGAAGTATGGTTTACTCCTCACAGCAGGTGGATTTAACCAAGAAACCTGAAAAGTTACATAGTGTACTACATTCCCACATTGCTAGGGAAAAAAGTATTAACATTACTTTTACATGAAGAGGAGAAAGATAAAACAGCAGCGGCAGAACAGAGCTTAGGGAATAATCTGCAACTTATTTTCCATTTGTTCTTATAAAGGACAGAGACTGGATGCTTATGTTGCTGATTTAAGGAAGAAACTGGCAATACTGTGAGTTGCATAATAACAGAAAGAACTGTTTTTATTATAAAAAAAGGTAAAGCAAGGAGCATGTCATTATGTTAAAAAGACACAATGTTACTGTTATGAATGTGAATCTGATGTGATGCAAGATTCCTCAATAATGGATAGAACAGTCTATGGTGCAAGAAATGAGGAAACAAGAGAGGTGTTATTAACAGAAACAGACAACCTCATCAAAGTTGTGTATGTACATGTATATACAGCATAAACACACACACATATATATATATATATATATGTATACATACACACACATACGTGTGTGTGTGTGTGTAAGCTAGAAAACAGGTGAAGAGAGTAATATCAACATTAAAATGTAAATGTTATCTTGATCCAGTTTGCAGATTATAGCTTTTCTTCCGTGAAAAATCAAAGAGAATGAATGCGTGCTTGAAACAGAAAACATTTGTTTTCCACTAATATTTTAGTTTATGAGCATTAATTAAGAATTTACTGAGGAAACAGATGTGTGTAAGATTAAATACATCAAAACGAAAACAAGAAATACAGTGAAGATGTGTTGCAAAATCAGTGAATATGAGAAACAGCCACTTATTGATGTTGCATAACAAAAACAGTAAAAGAGAGAATATCTGTAATACAAGCTAATGTTTTAATTTGGAAAAAAATGCTACTCAGCTGTATTGCGCCCTGCATTTGAGTCAGTTTCTGTGCCAATTTCATATCTATCGAAGTAATACACAAGTCCTGACAATAAATTAAACTGAGATTCACAAACACACCCACACCCACACCCACACCCACACACACACACACACACACACAGAGCAGATTTCAGACCTTGTTGTTAAACTTTTAAGGTATTTTTTTTTCACGGATGCCCTGCACCTCATGCTCCCCACGATCACTGTATCCTTTAGCAGGGAGAATGAGATATCTGTGGCACAGGACTAGTACATGCTTTCCCCATTCACATTTAAAATCCCATGGTTCTAACAACTATAATTACAGTCTTCAGAATTTCAAAGATTACTGGTATCTGTATTCATGTATATGGATAACAGTTTATACATATTACTTCACATAAACATAAATGTATAGACTTATACATGTATACACACACACACACACACACACACACACACACACACACACACACACACACACACACACACACACACGTGTATGTACATAAATGAAAAATATGTCCTTTATCCAGGAAAAAATAAATGTATACTAAAAGCTGCCTTCCAAGTTAGCCAGTTTGAACATTTATACGGTTAAAATAAGGCCAGCTAGGATATGCCTGGCATAAGGCCAGCCAGCAGCACTAAACAATGTGCTATGAAATGAAAAAACAATGTCATGTTAAGAGTGGGCTTTAATATTAGTAACATCCATTCCTTACATCCAAGGAAAGTATTGGTACTGCCATCTTATGACAAAGTGCATTAAAATAAAATTATACTGAGCCCATATCTGTACATGTAAGAGGTTCAGTATAGATGTAACAAATACAGCAAGGAAGAATAACAAGCAGAGAAAAGGTGGGTTGTGAGACTTTGAAAGAAGCCCCAGCTAACCACCCAAATCATGCAGAAGAGTGGAAGATAACCATAAACTGTGTTGGTCTATTTAATGTCTCACAGCTGTAACAAAGCTCACCTTGTCTCAAAATCACAGATGAAAAGTTTTGTTGTGTCTAAGAATCTGTCATTACGATGCTCTCTGATTAGGTGAAGGTATAGAAAACAACTTTAATAAATTGGAAACTAGAAGTTTAGTAAGGTGTCTAACATCACTTCAATATCATTATGAAAGGAATACCTGGGAATGTGCGCAACTAGTAAAGCTGAAACAGAAACAACTGTTAATTTTTAATTGTCTCCTAGTTTTCTGTCAAAACCTAACCACTAAAACCAGTGAGACTGTAGAACTGTGAGACTAAGGAAGTTTGTAAGCATATGTTTATTTTCAGCAAAACTATTTCCACTACTGAAACCAACTCACGGCTGTAGCTACATCTTCATGAGACATCATGTATGAAAGCTTATTTTCACTGGCAAACACTGACACATTTTCAAACCTGTCTGTCCTAGGTCAGCTTACAGACAGACACACACACACACACTACTGTTTGACAATGTTAGAAATGCAGTGGACAAATAAATGTTTTACCCATTTTGGGTCAATTTTCGATTTATACCACTGTTCTTTAATTTCTGTCCTATGCCTTCAATCCCTTGGTCATCTAATGTTCCTATTCCTCTAGTAACACACTTGGAGCAGGGCTGAGAGGTGTTTATCCTTACAAATACTTCTCATATCAGTGAAAGCCAGCTTGAAGCTATAATAAACCTGTCCCCTTTGAGCTTGCTGTACAGAAGTCTCTAAAGAGAGAGTTTTGCATTAGTCCATTATAGGACAACTGATCGTAGTTCTCTGGTGATGGTGTACTGGGGAACTCTTCCCCTAATGCCACAATGCCATAGCTCTCACAATTACTGTTGTCATTTCAGCTTCTTTAATGCAATGTCTCAATCATACTTTTAAATTTTGTTGATGACACATATTTACCCAATATTAAATCTGCAAGTCAACATTCTGCACTCCCTTTACATCTGGGTTACCTTACACAGTTCATATATTTTTCTGCTACAACCGAAAGCAATAAAACAAACTACATATTTAAGTTTTGTGATTTCTGTCTTGATGACAGGCAATGCAGTTGCACAACTGCCCTTGAATGATTGCAACAGGAGAGACAAAAGAACTTTCCCAGCTCTTCACAGGCATGCATAATCTTTTTCAGTCTTTCAATCAATCCAAGGAAACAGCTGTGGCACAAATATACTGCATAATGTGAACTAACCAAGCAAGAAAATGACATTTCAGTTGCCAGGAAAGCAAACATATAACTCTATGGTAATTTATTAAGAAGTGAACAAAATGATCCAGCAAATATTTATTGCAGTTAATAATACTTGTTAGTTTGAAGCTTTCTTGCTATTTTCTACAGTAAACATTTAAGCTGGATCAGAAAAAGAATACAAGAGCTTCACAAACCAACGGCTAAGACTTTATAAATTATACACATGCTTTTACATCAAAAAGCTTCAGAGAAAACAACACAATGAACAAGAAAGAAATCATTCAGAGTTCCAATTTAAATGACAGTGTCTTTTGCCCCAGGCAGGACCCATCTGCTCGGCATATTTTACACGATTCAGGTGCATCCCAAATGCTGCTTCCTCAGTGAGTATCTACACCTCAGGAAGCAAAGCTACAGACTAAAGACGTAAAGGATATCCTCCTCTGTGAAAACACACCATCTCTCCCTGACATAATGCAATGGCCTCTTCATTTCCTTTTTAGATAGAGTATGCATCATCATCAGCAGTAGTTTTAGATAGAGTATGCATCATCATCATCATCAGTAGTAAAAGTACTTATCTGTCTGTATATTCTCTTCAACACCTGCAGGTGTTTTTTTACAATCAGCAGTATCTGCACAATACCAAGTAATGTAAGTTTTTTTTTTTTGCCTTGTTACAAAGTGGTTAGGGACTGGTGGCTCTGTCACAGAGAGATAGCTAACCAAGGCACTTGGAAGGCCTAAAACTAATCCAGCACTACACTTAATACACTCTAGAAAGTTCCAAACAGAGAAGTCACCATAACGGCTAGACATCCGTGGAAGTACACTTTATTAAATTAAAAAAAAAACAAAAGATTTAGTGCTTTTCGCCTACTTACATTTAGGCATCATCAGAGTAAAAAAAAAACTCTAGAAAGCGTCTAATCTTTTTGGCTCAGAGGACACTTAATATACATTTCAGGGGCCACATACCATACTTGGCAAGGTTTGGGGGGCCACATTATCATGCCCAACATGTATCTGTCCATTCAAAACAGTTTGTTATAGGACATACCAAGGGCCAGACAAAATGCTTTGGTGAGTGTTGGTCACCCCTGCTAGACCTATTTAAGTTCTGCATTGTTTGTGGTAGATATTCTTACAATCTCATTTGTTCTAAAATAAAGCAAAGCACACAAAAACACACACACGTACGTATATATTTACTCATGTGTGTGTATACATATATGTATATTTACAAAATATATACATACACACATATATATATACATATATACACACACACACACACACACATATATATATATATATATATATATATACATACACACACACACACACACACACATATATATATATATATATATATATATATATATATATATATATATATTCATCAAACCTGAAATAACGGAGATCACTTATACGAAAAACCACTATTCCAAAACATCAGTATAACGAACTACAAAACAACAGGACAGCTATTAAAAATTATACACGCCACAACACATATTCTCTGATTTGTAGCCCCACACACACACTACACACACACACACACACACACACACACACACACACACACACACACACACACACACACACACTGCAAATTATATATACCAACTTCAAGATCACACTACAGTGACAACAAGGGTAGATTTCCTGATCCTTACTGTAGTGCAATCTCCGTTTAAAAGCTAAGAGTGCTATAAAATTACTTTTCCACAAGAAGAATATTTGTAAACCTACCTGCATATCAGACATGCAATAGAACTGGTAATGTGCACGAGAAGGTAAACAAACACACTCTAATTGTACACCTTACACTACCAGCATCACGGTAAGTGTTTCGCTTAAACGAGATTCTGCATACTGGGGTTTCCGAATAGTGTTTTTTTGTACAAGTGGTCTTTGTTATTTCAGGTTCGATGAAAGGTAAATTCGATAAATGAAATGAGACCCATATATATATATATATATATATATATATATATATATATATATATATATATATATATATACACACGTCTAATAGTCATTGTTGTTTTAATACAGAAGAAAACTGAAGAGTAAATTTGATATCTATCACTTCATACTGTGAAGTCCTTACAAATGGGGGCACAAGCCTGTTTTCAGGACTTTCCAACTAAGCTATTCATAGACAATTTGGTGCCCACACAGAAACTGGAAAAAGCACTCACCAATGTCCTTGAAGCCACTGCTTTCCTGTGCAACATCAAGCCAAACACCTCAGACTTACTTTCATTTTCTCCATCAACACTGTCTTATTCACATCATGAATACATATTGCCACCCCTGTAGCTTTTGCTCACGCTCTTCTTTCTGTACATCCAGATTCTAGATAAGACAATAACAATTGCCAGTGATCACTACCCTTGACACACACACACCTCTACATCCTCATTGGTCTGCTGCATACATCCTGTCATTCTCCCATAAATGTGATCCCTTGATATTTCTTAATCCTGCGTATATCTCAAGACATTTATCCACTCTGAGAATTCTGCAATTCGCTCCACTTCTCTGTGCCTTACTTAACACACCATTGGCAGAACCCTGGAGAAGGTTATTGTCATCCTCACCTTTCTGCAAAGTTTCCCAGTCCCACTGTCTTCTGCTGTGCCCACTCAAGTTTTATCATCTGCCAGATCATTTGCTTAACATGCACAGTCACTCTCTTTTTTACCTGAAAGATAACCTGCATTATGAAAACCTTTGCCCACACTGCTTGGCCTGATAGAAAATTGACTGCTGCATGTTTTCAATGTGAATCCGAACTCTACTGAAATAGCATCCTTTGCTTCTGTGGTACTTACCTTGTGGAATTTTCCATCTCAGTAGCTTTCAAAGGGTACCAAGCTAGAGGCTTTAAGTCTCAGCTAAAACGATGTATTTGCTGAAATCCATTCAACAGCATTTTACAAATGTTAAGCATGTTATCTTAACTGTTCTACTACTACTCCCTTTAGATCACAATATCCATATTTTACATTTGTGGCATTATAAAATAGTAACATGGCATGCCATGAAGAAATATTAATTTGATTAAACATACCAACTATAAAATAAGCTTCCACTGAAGACACATGCTTTGACCAGTTCCAAAAATTCAGTACAAATCTTAAGGGTGAATGCCCTGTATGAAGTAACAGAAAATCTAACATTAAGCTAGCATTCATTTGTATGACACAACAAACAAATATAATATTATCATCATACGCAACAGTATTTCAATACTAGTTTACTGCAAATTCAATGAAATGCATACTGACACTGTACCATATGATGAATGAGGCAATGCCAAACACCTTTTGGCAATGGTAGAGCAGAAGTGTACTCAATGGCCCACCTCTGTTGCAATCAGTGGAAAAGATCAGACTATGACACATTTGACAAGAGTTTAACTGCAGTTTTAGTGTTGGGGAAGTTCAGTAGGGAAGGCTAGGACTGAATGGCAAGAAAGTACAGTTGTGTGCACTTACCATAAACGTAGATGTTCAAGTGTATTCACTGTTGCAGTCATTACATTTGGGTAATCTGCTGGCAAGTTGCCCTCAGTTGGCCTGAATAACAAAGTCTTGGGTCCTGCGTCAGTTGCTGTTTCCTCTTCCATGACATCAGGTCATCAGGGGTATAAAACATGCAGCCGATGCCATTTTAATCAGTTTTTCTTGCCCCAGATGTCAGGTGCCCCCAAATGGGGAGCAAAAATATATAAATATATATATATATATATATATATATATATATATATATACATGTAATTTAGAACACAAAAAATTTACCTCCAACTAACAGCAAATACACCAAAAAGGCTTTTGAGCATAGTGAAGGAAAGAAGAGGTATAATAATAGAGAAGAAAGGGGACTGGCAGGTGGGTAACCCGGACTGCAACAGTGAATACACTCGAACATCTACATTTATGGCAAGTATACACAACTGTACTATGTTCTTCATGTTTCACTGTTGCAGTCATCACACTTGGATTGATTCCCAAAGCTGAGGAAGGGTGGAGGCAGTCAAGAAGTAGTAGGTCTGGCTAGAAGGCCTTGCAAGACTGCTGTGGCAAATCCAGCTCTGGATTTAGAAAAGATAGGTAAATGGTAATGTTTTGTGAACGTATGAACTGAGCTCCAAGTAGCAGCTTCTAGAATGTCTCTGGTAGGAACCCCTCTGAGAAAAGCAGCAGAAGTAGATGCAGCCCTGGTGGAATAGGATCTGATCCCCTTGGGGGACAGGTTTACCATGGTGCATGTAGCAGAAACTAATACAATGGCTTATTAATTTTGAAATAGTCTGCTTTGAGATAGCCTTCCCCTCTGCCCCTGCAGCAAATGCCACCAGTAGTTTCTCAGACTTTCGTAGAGATTTTGTCCTGTTTAAGTAGAATCTTAGTTGTCTGTGTACATCCAATGAATGCAGAATCCGCTCCCCCTCGTTCTGCGGATTTGGGAAAAAAGTTGGCAGATGAATGGTCTGGTTAAGAGCCACACTGGATACCACCTTAGGCATAAAACAAGGATTGGTCCTGAGGGCCACCCTGTCCAGATTAAAGATAATGAAAGGCTCCACTGCCATGAGAGCCTGTAGTTCTGAAATCCTTCTAGCTGAAGTGACTGCTAAAAGAATTTTATGTCTGCAGTGGCAGCTGGTTCAAAAGGAGGTAGGGTGAGTTTTTCCAGCATAAAATTGAGGTCCCATGCAGGAGTTGGAGCTCTCCTGGGAGGTCTCAAATTTTTGGCCCCTCTGAGGTACTGCTTTAGCAGGGGATGAGAAAAGAGGGGAGGCTCTGTGTTGTAATGAGCCGAGATGGCATTGGCATGGATTTTTATAAAAGAAAAAGATAGGCCCTTGTGAAGCATCTCAGTTAAATATTGCAGAATCTGAGGAATATTGGGCATTGCTGTGTTTATTCCTTATGCTTGGTTTCAGGCACAGAATCTCTTCCATTTATCAGCATAAGATTTTCTAGTACTAGGCCTTCTAGCCTCCAAAATGACATCCATCACAGGTTTACTGAGGGATGTGACTGGTGAAATGAGTTGATTAGCCATGCTGCAAGATTCAGTGTTTGGAGACAATAGATGAGGCGTTTGAGGCAAGTACCTTGGAGGAAGGTGTGACATATTCCTTAGAAGTGGGTACCAACGTTGGTGAGGCCAGTCTGGAGCAATTAGAATCATTTTTGGTTTTTCCTGTCTGACTTTTAGTAAAACCTTGGAGAGCAGAGGCAGAGGGGGAAGGCATAGACTGATAGGTTTTTCCACTGAAGGATACAGCATCCATTTTCCAAGCTTTTTTTGTGATGAAGTCTTGTGCAGAATTTGTCTAACTGGTAGTTTTGGGGTGAGGCAAAAAGATCTATGTCGGGGCTCCCCCATTTTCTTGTCAACATGCTGAAGATTTTCGGATCCAGTTTCCATTCATGTGGGTCCATTAGATTTCTGCTTAGGTCGTCTGCCAGAGTATTTTACTTTCCTGGCAGGAAATGAGCTTGTGGATGTATTTGGTAAGTCAAGGCTGTGTTCCACAAGGCCAAGGCTAGTCTGCAAAAGGGGGTAGGAGTGGGTACCCCCCTGATTGTTTATGTACCACATAACTGTGGTGTTGTCTGACTTTATCAGTAGTTGTCCTGGATGAAGGAAGTCCTTGAAGGCTGTCAGAGAATTCTGTACAGCTAGCATTTCTTCCTGGTTGATATGTAGGTGCATCTGAGTTGGGCTCCATTCGCCCTGAATGCATCTCCCTGCCTGATGGGCCCCCCAAACATAGTCTGATGCGTCTGTAGTCAGGGTTTGGGTGGCAGGGGGTAGAGTGAATGACAGTCCCTTGTTTTGGTGACAGGCTTCTACCCAACAAAGGAACTCCTGTTGCAGGCAAGGAATGAGCGGAATCACTGTTTCCAGGCTGTGACAATGTTGACTCCATAAGCTTTTTAGGTACCATTGAAGTTTCCTCATATGCAGTCTTGCATATGGAATTAGTAGAATGCAGGATGCCATGAACCCCAAAGCCTGCAGAATTTGTCTTGCAGATAGCTGGGTTTTTGTGGCCACTTTTTTTGATGTATGTTATCAATTGAACTTGTTTGTCTGGTGTGAGGTAAGCCATCTGGGCAGTTGTATTCAAGCTTGCACACAAGAATGTAATTATTTGAGAGGGTACCAGTTGTGATTTATTTTCATTTATGGTGTACCCTAGGCATGTTAGAAGCCTTTTTACAAATGCCACATGTTGTAGAAGAGTGTCCTTGTCCTCTGCCTGAATTAGACAATCATCCAGATAAGGATAAATATAAATTTGAATGTTTCTTTGTCTGCAAAATGCAATCACTGGTGCCAGGCACTTTGTGAAGACCCTGGGCGCAGTAGATAAGTCAAAGGGCAGTGCAGAGAACT
Source organism: Protopterus annectens (assembly GCF_019279795.1). Lineage (NCBI taxonomy): Eukaryota > Metazoa > Chordata > Ceratodontiformes > Protopteridae > Protopterus > Protopterus annectens. The sequence goes on along the minus strand of NC_056727.1, from coordinate 899,942,742 downwards.
GGCAGTGCAAATAGCCTGCTTTGAAGCGGAGGTATCTTCTGCAAGATTCCCTGATTGGGATATGCAGGTAAGCCTCTTTTAAGTCTAGCGTGCCCAACCAGGCATTCTTGCCTAGCATAGGCAGTAGCTGTTGTAGAGTCAGCATCTTGAATTTTGGAATGTCCAGGAAAGTATTTATAATGGATAAGTCCAGAATTGGACGCCATGATTTGTCTTTTCTGGGTTCCAGGAAAAGTCTTGAATAAAAGCCTTGTCCTTTTTCCTTTTCTGGTACTGGTTGAATAGCCCCCATATCCATGATGGACATGACTTGCTTCTGGGCCTCTGCCCACTGATTTGGAGGCAGATCTGGCCATCTGTTTGGAGTTGGCAACGTGTGGAAATGAAATCTGTACCCCTGGGATACTATATTTAAGACCCACTTGCCTGGGTAATTAGATGCCAATTTTGAGCATGAAGTGCTAGTTTTCCCCCCAACGGGGCTGCCAAAAGATAAGTGCTTGGAAATGGCAGAGGGAAGTCATTGAGACTGTTTACCGTAGGGTGGTGCTTTGCTACTTCCAGATTTTGAGGTTGAGGCACCCCATTGTTTTGTCCTGTAAGATCCTTGTGACTGAAACCTGGAGCCCTTGGAGTGTCTGGTTTTGACCTGAGTGGCTCTGTTGGGTACTGGAAAGGACCAGTTCTTAGTAGGCCAGTGCCTACTGAACCTGAATGGCTGCACTTGCAATAAATCTTTTACAGTTTGCATAGATTTAGCTTTGTCTTCCATCTTTTTCAAAACTTCTTCTGCCTTATTACTAAACAGACTGTCCTGCTGTAAAGGAGCATCCAGCAACTTAGCTTTAACATGAACAGGCAGACTTTGCTCCTTGAGCCAAGCATTTCTTCTTATCACAGATCCAGTTACGGCAGCCCTGCAAGAGGCCTCCAAGGAATTAAACCACATTGCAAAGTATGCTTTCCAACTTGTTCAGCTGAATGCAATAAATCCTGTAACTCTTTATTTTCCACACAATCAAGCAACATCGTTGGGGGACGTGGCCACGATGAGCACAGAATAGCAGTTTTTCTTATCAGCTCTGCCTCTACAGAACTTTATTGACAGGAAATATTAATAAAAACTTCCCTAATAATAGTATTTTTTATTTTAATTAACTCTTTAAAATATATATTAGGGTAGTATATAAAAAGTTTTAAGTAGATTTAAATTTTTCCTGTCAAATTTACACTAGGAAATACTACAGCAGAAGAACAGGATGAGCTTCACTAAATCTTCTCGACAACTATCAAGAGAGAACTACAGTCATTACTAACCACTATTCAAGAACTAAATGTTAAAATAACTCAAAAAGCCAAATGCAGTGCTGCTATCAGTTGAGGCAGGAGACTCACGTAAACATAAAAGAGAGCAATCCAAATCCAAGTGTGTGACCCTCCAGTGGCAATGAAACGAAAAGCAGAGATTCAAAGGAACTTCAAATAAGATGCATTCATAAAAAATAATAAAGTTTATTCCAATGAGTGAGCTTTGCCAAAGGCTTCTTCAGACTCTTAAAACAATGAATAAAACTGTTTGAATCATTTTTAAACCATCCTTAAGCTTCCTATTGGACATTACAAATTGATATGTCACATGTTATCTTGTCTTAAAGGAACAGATACTCAAAAAGTTAACATAGTTAAATGCAACAATATTTAGAAGGAATACTTCCATCCAAATATACAATTAATGATCAGAATGTCCATGCAAATAAGTAAAAAATATGCATATACCCTGATACATTCTAAAAAATAAAAGGAGCATTGTGCTTGGTCCTATATCATTCTACAATCATTAAAAAACTGTTGCTACATTCATTAAAAACCCTGAACATTCTCTCTCCTCATGGTGTTAAAAACATTAAAATCCTTAGATAAACAGCAAGTTTTATCGCGTTTCAATATCTAGCATCTCTACTAAGATAGTGGTGTGTCGAATGCAACTTTGCATATATCAGGTGATCTAATCAACAATACCTTAGAACAGGAGACACGTTGGATTATCAGACTAAGGTCTGATAGGTCACCAGGGCTTAATGATAAAGTGCAACTCAAACCATTTTTAAGAAGTAGAAGACTATGAAGATGACCTAACCTACTATTACCTAAATAGAGTAGTAAGGTAATTTTAAAACTACGTATTGATGTCACTCTTACAGTAAATCAGTGTAAGAATCAGTCCTTGTAGACTGAATATAATTATTTTCATAGTATTAATGTTCTGAGCTTTATAGCCACAAGTAGATGTGTTCTTAGTATCAAATCCCAGGAACTGATGGACCTTTGGATATGTTCGGCTTTCTTGTTTTAGCCTTACTTCTGAGCCCATACCTCACATACTAGTATGTTTTTCATCCCCTCCTATCACCACCTCAATATATTAGTGGTTATTGGGCATAGTTTACACATGCATGTGTGTAAATATATACACATGTATATACAAGCATGCATATACGTCTATATATTTGTTCACTGTAGCTGGAATTTATTTTGCGACTGAGCTAGGTACCCCATACATCAATAGATAGTTTTGTTTTATCATTAGGTACAGGCTTAGTATTGTTGCGGATTGTTTATCTCTTCACATTTTCATTTGACCTTTTAACTTAGAATGTTGTTATATTTAGCACCAACTATGTACATGGAAGTAGTTGCTTTTTTACTAGTTAGGGACCCTATCATCTATGGAGCTTTATACTTAGGTATTATTATATGTGTGCTTTGTGCTAATTTCAAGCTTTATTGTGTCAATTTATATGTGTTACGCCTAGCATTCCACTATTTATCTGTTTTTATCTTTTATTTTGTATTAGTTAATGCCATCTCTGCCATGTTCAGCGAACACTTTAATAAGTGTACTCATTAATATGTACACGTTTCATTGTTTTAAATAGTGACACTTTGTGATCAATATATGCTTCTAGGGCATAATCGTGCTTACAAATACTGTCTATTTTAGGCACAGGACAGCAGAATATAGGCTCACCTTTTTCTTAGAAATTTAAACATTGTTTCTGTTGTTCAGTACTTAGATGCTTAGAACGTGCTCACCGCACGTTGAGTTACCATAGCATGAAGTTAGGTTGTACTCAATTGCATTCAGAGTTCCTACAGCACCACGGCACTTTACAACTTGTAAACAGTTTGTTTTACGTGGAATCTAAGAGGTTCCTATTTGTGGAATTTTTAATCTTGGACAACAGCCTTTCACCGATATGATGAGGTCTGACTCCTTGATGAGGCACATCGCGATATACATTATATTCGCTATGTTGTTTTGTGGTAAAGGTACGCTTACATTTTTAGTACAGAGTTCTCGCTATATTAATTTTTAACCTGATATATGCAAAGTTGCATTCGACACACCACTATCTTAGTAGAGATGCTAGATATTGAAACGCGATAAAACTTGCTGTTTATCTAAGGATTTTAATGTTTTAACACCATGAGGAGAGAGAATGTTCAGGGTTTTTAATGAATGTAGCAACAGTTTTTAATGATTGTAGAATGATATAGGACCAAGCACAATGCTCCTTTTATTTTTAGAATGTATCAGGGTATATGCATATTTTTTACTTATTTGCATGGACATTCTGATCATTAATTGTATATTTGGATGGAAGTATTCCTTCTAAATATTGTTGCATTTAACTATGTTAACTTTTTTGAGTATCTGTTCCTTTAAGACAAGATAACATGTGACATATCAATTTGTAATGTCCAATAGGAAGCTTAAGGATGGTTTAAAAATGATTCAAACAGTTTTATTCATTGTTTTAAGAGTCTGAAGAAGCCTTTGGCGAAAGCGCTCACTCATTGGAATAAACTTTATTATTTTTTATGAATGCATCTTATTTGAAGTTCCTTTGAATCTCTGCTTTTCGTTTCATTGCCACTGGAGGGTCACACACTTGGATTTGGATTGCTAAATGTTAAAATAGACAAAATGGATATAAAAACTGACAATTTTAAAGAAAAGTGTACTCACCAAATGGACATTCTACATGAAGATTTATTGCAACAAAGGAAACCGATTTCTGGAATGGAAACTGCATTAAGTGATATGGACAACAGAAATCAGGAAAGTGAACATAATGTTGAATTCCTGTTAAAACAAAATTCTCTTCTTCAGACAAAGATTGTTGACCTTGAGCATAGGTCTCGTAGGAATAATGTGAGAATTTTTGGCTTACCAGATAACATAGAAGGAAATAATATGGAGTAAGTTTTATCTTCCTGGTTGCCTGAAGTCCTAGAACTCCCGGAGGCTCTTTCATATGGTACTGAAAGAGCCCATAGATCAATGGTAACATCTAAAAACACCAAAAGTAATTCAACTAAATCTGCTGTTGCAAAGCTCCTGTCAGCCCATGATAAGGAAATGGTATTAAAGACTGCGTGGGCAAAATCTCCAATCAAACTGAAGGACAATATTATACGCTTCGATAATGACTATTCTTCTTCAGTATTATCTAAAAAGAAAATCTTCTTGCCTTTAGTCAGAGAACTAAAAAGTAATAAAATAAAAACCCATTTGCTTTTTCCTGCAAGACTGAAAATATTCTATCAAGATGGTTCCAAAATTTTTGAAGACCTAGACACTGTAATTACATATATAAAAACCAATAACATTCTGGACAAAGATGAAATGGAGTGGGCCAGTCCTAGTCTTAAAAGAAATGCTGAGATCAACACTTGGAAAACATTTGACCCTAAGAAAAAAAATCAAAAGATGAATCATAACAAATTACATATTTGCACTTGATTCACTCAGTTGGGGAAATGAAACTGGACATCCAGGTGAGCTTTTGGTATTATATTTAATATAGTGTAGTTTAGTTAACTATATAATAGTTCTTTTTGATTTGTTGAATAGTTGTTTGTTGGGATTTTTTTTTATTGTACTGTGTGATTAAGATCAAATGTGTTACTATTTATTAGTCTGAATTCCACGGATGCAATGAACCTTCTAACACAGATATCTATACTTCCGGACATTTTGTTATGGTGCTTAACATAAGGAAGCGTATTTGTGTATTTTGATTTTGGCTTTTACACTGGTTGAAAACTTTTCTTTAGTTAGAATTGCTGCATATGTTTTCTAGATGATTTATGGTTATTTGTTAGGTATGGGAAACTTGAGTGATAGCCCGGTATTTAGTTACAGACTTGCTGCACTTGCGATTATACATCTGACCCGGGATGCGAGTAGAAATGTGGCTGGAATAATGGTATAGAAATGCTGTTGTTTCTGAGACGTTGGTACATTTATTTGTAGACTCTGGTTTGATGCTGTTGCACTCTGGTGATTTCTGTAGTGTTGTCTGTATTAAGCTGAGTGTTTTAGTGCCTGTGTACTTTGGACGGAGATTAACCGGAGAATTAGTTTGGTGGTATAATGAAGCTTTGCTTGGTAGTTGTTGTTGCTTTGTGCTGTGTATGCAAAGCTTTCCCGTCTTTCTCAGTGCAGAAAGAGTTTCGAGACATTGCCATACATGCTGAAAAGCTTGGAGCTTTCTTGAAACGTCATCATGAAGGCGTCGGAAGTAATAGAACTTCTGAACCTCAGCAGAAAGACAATGATCCAAATATGATACCATATACAGCATACAGAAAGAGGATACAAGTAGATTACGACCTTCATCTAATTGTAAGACATTCTATACAAACTTTTTTAGATAAATCGGGGTTATACTACGCATTTAGTCTAAATACATGTTTCTGAGCATCATAGGTGTTCATGAGCCTTGTGTATTTATATATGTCTAGTAATCTCATAGAATATCCACTCTATGTACGACAGGGGGCCTCTAATTTGATGAGAAGTACTTGATGTGATCCGTGCATATCTGGAAGGTTTAATAACGCAGCAAGCTGTTCAAATATTTGTGGTGCATGCATATTTTTATAACTAATGACTTTCTGAGAAACTATTCATGAAGCATTAAGCAAAATGCTAAATGTATGGATGTATATAACAGGATATCTCAGATGTTTTACAGACGCAGCTAATGCATTACACATCCATGTGGATATTAAATATATAGCATTTGTGTAATAGGCTGATAGAGATACACCTCACAGGCAGCAATAACATTGCAAGCACAGGTGCAGTAAATATACAGCATATGTGTATTAGGATGTCATAGCTATTATATATGTTCAGCAGGTATACTACATACACTTGGTTACTATATGTACAGCATAAGTGTAAATGGGTGCCAAAGGTATTATAGATGACTCCCTATGGAAATGTCATGGACCAAAACAAGCAAGACAAAAACTCCAGGAAAAAAGTAAATATCTACTATAGGGAAATAGTTAGATCTGTTTCCTATTAGAAATTGTGAACTTTTCATTTTTGTTTTGTTAATGAAGCTGGATTTTTATAAGTGTTTATTTAATGAGCCATCACATCTAGTCATAAATGATGGGGGGGGGGAGTGTCCCACATAGAACATACTCAGCTTAAACAGCATTTCAAACTCCAAGGATAGAGCATGCTATAATTAAACAACAAAAAGCTCATTGTATTTAAACAAGGCTTTTACATAATTCACAGCGGCTATCTAAGCACCTTGTTTCTTTGAACTAATATGACCATTCAGTAGTTCATAGTTATTCCGATTGACCTTTTGGGGTAGAACAAATCAATACGAGTGGAAGATCAGACTTTTAAGGTTTATGAGTCACCCTTCTATGAGAAACTGCACTGGGTGTTTGGCCATGGGAAAACTAGCAGGATGGTGCTGGTTATACCTTCTTGATGTGCAATCACTATACTTGGCTTCTGGTAGAGAAATGCCGTGTTCATTTCTTTCAGGACAATCAGTATGCCAGTTGATAGTAAAATCACATTTATTAGCAACATGTTTATCAGTTGCCAATGTTAGTGGTTATTGAAGGCCCCTAGGTAATTCACTTACAGCTCTGTTTCATTTAGCAGACCACCTATGGCAGTACTATGTATCACACTTCAGCCTTTACTAGCCATATTTCTGTAATAAAAGACTGCCATAGTTTCTTTTTAAGGTTTTTTTCAAAAGGTGATTACCTAAAAACAGAAAAGTGAGCTAATAGCTTATAGCAGTTCTCAATAACTTATTAATATATGTAAGAAAATTTTGTACATTATTCTTAAGATGTAGCAGTCATTAATTTACTAATTGATGCATCATTATACCTATACATTTTGCGCACACAAAAATGAATTATTTGATGTTATGTTAAACAAATGGAACAAAACTCCTATTCATCAAAATGGGTATATCTAACATTTTAAATAAGCTGATATCTGTAATCACATAGATGTTATTGGGTCATATAATTTATAGAAGATTTTGTTATATAAGTAGATACACAGTGGATTTCCTATGCAATAACTTTACTGTTGGTTTTCTTTTGTTTTTTTTTTTTTTTTTTTGTTGCTCAAATTTGATAAACTTTAGTAGTTCTTAGAATATGTTTTTTATGATAATTAATCGGCAAGATGACTTTATGACATTGATTAGAAGCCTTATTCTTATAGTTATGACTATAAACATTTAGGCAGGTGCTGATTGGATGCTGCTTTTGATAGGAGGTCGATTCGAGTGACAAATGTCATTCGAGTTAGGAGTTTTAAACTCCAGAGGGGTTCTGGTTGATTATCATGTTTCGAGTTTATGTTATAAATATTTTCTAATAACTTTTCAGACGTCCATTTCTTATGTAGTAGGAAACAACTTTAATCTTAAGTATTTGATAATTTTGCACTATGTTTGTTCTAATGATCATAATAGTATTCCTATTGGATATATTCTTGTGTATTTCTTAGATCAGTACGTTTTTATTTACATCATTTGATTTTCAATGACTACACTAAAACGTATAGCAGTCAACATTAATGGTTTAAATAATCCTAATAAAAGGAGGAGTTTAATTAAATATCTTAAGTTACATAAATCCCAGTTAGTATTTTTACAAGAAACCCACTTATTAACAGATGACATATTCAGACTTGACTCTAAAACATATAAGATTTTAGTTAGTTCCGAACATACAAAGAAAAAAAGAGGAGTAGCTATCCTATGGAACAACATAATGCCTTTTCCTAAAATAATAGATATATATATAAGGATAACAGGAATGTTTTGTGCAGTCACCATGGAGTTAAACAGTAAAATTTTCACATTGATCAACATATATTGGATCCCAGGGATAGGGACAAACACAGTGAAACAGCATCTAGATCAAATTGTACTATTCTCTAAAGGTAACATTGTTTTGGCAGGAGATTTCAATTGTATTCTTGATTACAAAGACTCCAGTATTAATGGGAAAAGAAGAATATCTACATCATCTAAATTATTAAAAGATTTTTCAGTTACTTATTTTTTGAAAGACATTAATTACTTTGCAGATACTACTTCTTTGTTTTACACCTTTTTTTTCCCATAGACATAACTCATACTCGAGGACAGATAGAGTTTTAATCTCTAATAATTTAACAGATTCCTTAAACAAATCAGTAGTGATTTCATGTCCTCTATCAGATCATAATTCCATAATTTTTGAATTGGTAGTTAATCCAATTTTTAATATTCATATAAAGAGGATCCCAGCTTATATTACAAAATTAAAATATTTTAATGATTTAATTTTTACAGAAGTACAGAATTTTTTAGAACTTAACAATACGAATGATATATCAGAAATTTACAAATGGGATGCCCTAAAAGCTTATCTATATGGTAGGATAACTAATTGGTACATCAAAAAAAAAGAAAGCTTGGGATAAAGAGCTGCAGGATCTTCTTCTTTCGGCTGTTCCCATTGGGGGTCGCAACAGCGGATCACCTGTTTCCATTTCTTCCCGTCCTCTGCATCTTGCTCTGTCACACCAACCACCTGCATGTCCTCTCTCACCACATCCATAAACCTTATCTTAGGACTTCCTCTTTTCCTGTTACCTGGTAGCTTCATCCTTAGCATCTTTTTCCCAATATACTCAGCATCCCTCCTCAGCACATGTCCAAACCAATGTAATCTTGCCTCTCTGGCTTTGTCTCCAAACCTTCCAACCTGGGCTGACTCTCTAAAATACTTATTCGAAATACAAGAAAAACAATACTGAAAATATACCAAAACACTGGGTGGACGAAAATAAGCAGCCCAACAGCGATAGAAACCACCCTGTTCTTTATTAAATTCTGGTACCTTGGCCTTCGCCTTCACAAGGAATATTTTCCATAAAAAATCCAACGCTTATAAACCATCAGCCATAGTCAATTAAGCAATTAAATAATTAAATAATTTGCAAAAAATGCATTCATTTAAAGGAACCTAGCCATAATGTATTACTTAACATATAAATATTTTAAATTTTGAATATTTTAAATTTTAAACTAAATTACATATTTATTGCTTGAATGATATTCATTCTTAAAAATACTTAATGCAATACTCCCCCAAAATGTTGACAAATACTAAACAAATACATGTTTTTAATTGGTGAATGTTAAATTTCTAAATTCAAACCATTGGGATATAAAGTATTGTAATTAATAATGAATCTAGATTCCATGTTCAACAATCTTCTAGTAAAATTAATACTATTGGAATCTAACCCCCAGGGTTTGCCCAAGACACTAAAAATCAAACCATTATCTAATCCCCCGTGTGCTTCATAGAAGTGGCTAGCCACTGGACTTTCTAACCTCCCCCTCCTTATGTCACTGATGTGCTCAAGAATTCTTGATTTCACTCTTCTCTTGGTCTGACCAATATACCATTTTCTTGGTGCACAATTGCATCCTAATACATAAATTACACCCAAAGAATTACAATCAAAATGGTCTATGGCATTGAAACTAACTCCATTGATTCTAGTGCCATCCAAATTTCTACATCTATTGCAGACCTTACACTTTCCACAGGCATATGTCCCAGCATTCCATTGTCTTCTCCTCTGAGTTTTGAACCTTAATAGTTCCTTAAAATTCTGGAATTTTCCATAAGAGAAGGTCACATTATTGGGAAATAAATGTCCTATCTTTTCATTCCTGCTAATGATGGGCCACAATGAATTAACCACCCTTCTTAAAATGTTTGAGAATTCTGAAAATCTACTCACAAAAAATAATGTACTGCCCCCCCCATGTTTCCTCCAAAATATCACTTTCAAAACTATTTTCTCTTAAACTAACATTCCTCTTTTCTTCACTACTAGGAGATCCTACATGCCTAATTATACCTAACTCATATTCAACTTGGCTTCAAGCTAACATCACCATGTTTTTAGAATAGCCTCTGGTACTTAATTTTGCCTCCACCTTATTGAATTCTAAACCAAGCATATGCCTCTGATGTATTAACGGCAATGCGCTTGAATTCACCCACTGGTAAAGACCTTATAAGACTGAGGCTATGCATACTTGTGGCATGTAAAAAATTATTAGTAGCCGTTTCTTTATGATAAGGTCTGAATTGTATTTTTCTATCAGACCCTACATAAAAACTTACATCAAGAAATTGAATTTCACAACGCCCTATCTTATAGGTGAAATCCAAACCACAAGGGTTGTTTCTTAACTCACTAATAAATTTATCAAAGTCCCTAGAATCACCTTTACATAGAAATAAAAGATCATCGATAAATCTTTTATACTTCACAACCTTATACCGAAAGAAATCATTAGAATAAATAAACAAATTCTTAAAATGTGCCATAAATATAATGGCATATGAAGGAGCATAAGGGGCACCCATTGCTGTACCCTCTTTCTGAAGAAAAAAAGTTTTTTCAAATTCAAAACAATTATGAGTTAAACAGAACTCTAACAAATTGATAATATAAGAAGTGCGTGGACCTTCACCTAACATCCTAGTAACTGCCTCAAGTCCCCAAAACTTGTTGATACTGGTGTACAGTGACTTGACATCTACACTCGCCCAGTAGAAATGATCCTCCCATGTTGTGCCCCCTACACTTCTACAAACTTCACTTGTATTTTTCACATGTGAGGGCACCCTACTTAAATAATTTTTCAGCACTGAATCCAAACAAATTCCTACATTCTGTAAATATGCACCCCTGCCTGATACAATGGGACGCCTTGGAGGATTCCTCATATCCTTATGCACCTTAGGAATTATAAAAAATCTCGCATCCTTAGGATTCTTAATATGCAATTTTTTAACATCTGTTGCTGTAAAGAATCCCAGGCGTTCACCCCTTTCCTGTATCTCAAGCAGTGTGCAATTAAAAACTTTAACAGGATTAACAGTCAAGCGTTCATATACATTTTCATCTAACAATAGATCAAAGGCTATAGAATTATATTTATCCTTGGGTAAAATTACCCAGTTCCCGCCTTTGTCAGATTGAGTAAACACATACTTTCCAATCAACTCCCTCAAATCACACAAAACCAACCACTCATCCTTACTCAAATTGAAAGCTTTTCTATTCTGCTTAAATTTCTTATATTCAATTTCTATTACATTGCATAAGGTTTTTTCAAAAACATTTATAATAACATTAGCTTTTGGTGGTTCAAAATCACTCACAAACGGGACTTTTGGCATATCAAACTTCCCATACCCAGTGAAATATTCAAAATCAGAACGCATATCAACATTCTGCCCTTCCCCGTAGATATCAAACAATTTGTTCTCATAAATTGTCATGTCCATTAAAGAACTATCTAAAACAGATTCATTCATGTTGACAGAATTTTGTTTTTCCGCTTTTGTATTACTAGCGAAAAAAACTTTGAAATGCAACTTCCTGCAGAATTTCTTGGCCTCGATAATAACATCTGCCAAGCTAGGAAAACAGGTGGGTACAAATTCCGTACCCTTGTTTAACAAACTGAGAATATTATCAGTGATATTTAAATCATACAAATTTATGATATGTAAATCCTCACCTGTGTTACAAACATGAGCATCAGAAAAAACATTGGTGACATATGGAACATTTGAAACTGGAGGTAGAAATAGTCCACATTGGTGAACTGAATCACATATAAAAGTCCTATCTTCTTTTTCCTTTTCCTTGAAAATGCCGTCTTCTCCCTCTATTCTGTGTTGCAGCTTGATTACCAACTGCCGACATGCTATTCGGACCATTGGAACCTGAGACTACCTCCACATTTAAATTCTCAAAAGAAACACTTTTTCTGCCTAATGACAACAATTCCGCTGATGAAACCGAAGTGTCTCTCAAGGCGCTTGATTTATAACTGCTCCTCCTTGTTGTATTAGTGCCACGCCCCTTCTTAAAGTCATACTGCCATGAGAAAATTTTATCAGACTTATAATCATTAGTGTCCCAGATAAACAACTTCTTTTTACGCTGCAAAACTTCAGCTTCTACCTTAGACACTCTTGCTCTTATATTACTCAACTGTTCATTGAATGTACTTAATTGAGTGTCTCTTATGAGGCTCTCTTGCAAATTCAAAATGCTAGAGCGCATTCTCTCGAGTGCCCTTTCATTCCTTTTAATGATTCCAATAGTATTAATTTTACTAGAAGATTGCTGAACATGGAATCTAGATTCATTATTAATTACAATACTTTATATCCCAATGGTTTGAATTTAGAAATTTAACATTCACTAATTAAAAACATGTATTTGTTTAGTATTTGTCAACATTTTGGGGGAGTAGTGCATTAAGTATTTTTAAGAATGAATATCATTCAAGCAATAAATATGTAATTTAGTTTAAAATTTAAAATATTCAAAATTTAAAATATTTATATGTTAAGTAATACATTATGGCTAGGTTCCTTTAAATGAATGCATTTTTTGCAAATGATTTAATTATTTAATTGTTTAATTGACTATGGCTGATGGCTTATAAGCGTTGGATTTTTTATGGAAAACATTCCTTGTGAAGGCGAAGGCCGAGGTACCAGAATTAAATAAAGAACAGAGTGGTTTCCATCGCTGTTGGGCTGCTTATTTCCGTCCACCCAGTGTTTTGGTATATTCTCTAAAATACTTATTCCTAATCCTGTCCACGCTCGTCACACCCAGTGCAAATCTTAACATCTTTAACTCTGCCACATCCAGCTCAAACTCCTGCCTTTTTGTCAATGCCACTGTCACCAACCCATATAACATAGCTGGTCTCACTACCCTCTTGTAGACCTTCCCTTTCACTCTTACAGGTACTCGTCTGTCACAAATCACTCCTGACACTCTTCTCCACCCACTCCATCCTGCCTGTACTATCTTCTTTACCTCTCTTCCACACTCACCGTTACTCTGAACTATTGACCCCAAATATTTAAACTCATCCACCTTCGCCACCTCTACTCCTTGCATCCTCACCATTCTTCTATCCTCCCTCTCATTCACACACATATATTCTTAGTCCTGCTGACCTTCATTCCTCTCTTCTCTAGAGCATATCTCCATCTCTCCAGGGTCTCCTCTACCTGTTTCCTACTCTCATTACAGATCACAATGTCATCTGCAAACATCATAGTCCTGTCTGATCTCGTCTGTCAACCTGTCCATCAGCATTACAAATAAGAAAGGGCTCAGAGCTAATCCTTGATGTAACCCCACCTCCACCTTAAACGCATCCGTCACTCCCACCGCAGACCTCACCGCTGTCATACTACCCTCGTACATATTCTGTACCGCAGGATATACAATGTAAATTAGACACTTTGAAACTTATCAATATGGGTGATAAATATATATCAGATAAAAGGAAAGAAATAAACATGTTTAATAAATACTTAGAAATATTAAAACATAAAACTATGATCAATATAAAAAAATCAAGTTTATTAATTTCTCTTCTAACCCTAAATCCTTAAAAATGATTGCTAATAAAACAAAAAGATTACATAGATTTAATCATATCAATGAAATATTCTCCCCTAAAAAGGGAAAAAATGGTATCGGAACTTCATAATATATTAGCTGAATTTAGAGATTTTTTTATAAACATTAACCAAACATCCTGGTTAAAGGACAGATGGTCAGGTTATCCCGTATTATAAGAGATGACAAAAATTTTTCCATTGAAATAGACAAACTCATGTATATGTTTATGGACAGAGGCTACCCTCAGAAATTACTCAATAAAGTGAGGAATGAGATACTGGTTAAAAGGAACCTTTTATATAAACCAATCATTAAATTTGGACAAGAAAATGCCTCATCGAAAACAACTAATATTAAAATTACGAACAAAAAGGATGCATTCATATTACCTTACATTGAAGCCTCTTTTTCAATAGTTAACATACTACACGAGACATGGGCTAGTGTGTTTACCAACAAGGTGGAGTTTATTAATATTTTAGGTAACTATCCTAAGATCACTTATAGCAGAGGCAAGAATCTAAAAGAATATTTGGAGAGTAACAAAAATAATCAGTTGTACAAAATGTCAAAAATGAGTAAACGCGGTCTCTGTAGGATTTGCAAATACGTGAATGATGGCCCTTATGCAGTGGTACAGAATTATGGCAGATCTATCAAATGCCCAGGTTACTGTAATTGCAACACAAAAATGGTGGTATATCTGGCTACCAGCATATCTTGTCCTGCACATTATGTAGGAAAAACCATTAGGAAGCTTAGAGATCGTATTATGGAGCACAACAGAGATATAAAAAATAAAAAAACGATGAACTCTTTATATACACATAGCCTTAAATGTAAAGATTTTAAGAGATTTTTATTTTTTGTTATTGATAGGATTCCTTATAACATTAACAGGGGAGGGGATGACGGGAATTTACTTGAAGCTAAAGAGTGCTTATGGCAGTTGAGACTTAATGCCAGCAATGCACCAGGCATTAATGAACATATTTCAATTTCAAGTATTTTGAAATACAAGTCATACTGTATTTAATGTAATTTTAAACATTTCCTATTTCTTTTTATATAAATGATTATCATTTCTATACAGAATATATATATTTCATTGTTTATTTATTACAGTGCATATTTATTATTTAATTTTTTATAGTATTTTTAACAATGTATTATATTTATGATACGATATATTTATGATATATTTTTGATTACTATTCAGTTACTTTGATTATGTAAATGATCTTACTTATCGATTTTATTTATTGATTTTAATTAATAGAGGATTTTATAAGTTTATCATTCTGTATAGAATTTGAATCTACATTTTGATTCACTAAGCTGATTTAAGCACACAAGTGTATTTTCATATACTACTATCTTTAAGTGAACAGCTTATTACCTTTATAGATTAACCAATTGTTTTAATAGGGGCATTGTTTAATTAATTAATAAGTATATTTAATTGAAGTGCATTTGAACGAAGCTTTCAGTACTCTGAAGATGCCCATATTTTTGATGGGTGAAAGCGTTTAGTACGTGTGTGTTTTGCTCCGTTTTTCATTATTTCTTCCTGATTGTGGATTATTTATTTTAAAAAACTTAGTCCTGCGTGGCAACTGTACAGCCTTCTTTTTGATTAACCAAGCATCTACTGCAATTAACTCTAAAGAGGAAATAAAAACATTTATTAATAAATACACTAAAATAAGACTTTCAGAGGAACAAGGGATTTCTATTGATAAACAAATATCTTTCAAAGAACTCCAAACTCACATTACCAAACTAAAGCAAAACAAAGCACCAGGCAATGATGGCATCATTCCTGAAATTTACAAATTATTACCTATAAATGCTCTAAAACTGCTTTACAAAGTATTTAACCATGTTCAGGACAAAAAGACAATGCCACCTTTTTGGAAATACACTTTTATTTCTCCTATATTAAAAACTAATAAAGACCCCTCTAAGTGTTCCGCCTATAGACTCATCTCCCTATTAAACACTGTTTATAAAATATTTATGTCCATTCATGCAGAAAGGCTTAAGACACTTTTACCCAATTTAGTTGATAGTGATTAAACAGGGTTTATAGTAAATAGAACTTCATATGATAACATTAAAAGAATATTAACTTTAATTGATTCAGTGAAAAAATCTTTAAAAAAATTAACCATAGTTAGTTTAGATATAAATTGTGCCTTCAACTCAGTTACTTGGGAATATTTGTTCCTCTATTAAAGGAATTAAATTTCTCCAATAATTTTATCAATCTTATTACTCAGCTATATAATGGCAGCCAAGCTTATGTTAAAATTGGTACTAGTACAAAATATACCAATAATAAAAGGTACAAAGCAAGGGTGTCCTTTATCCCCTCTTATTTTCATTAGTTATGGAACCATGGGCAAATTTAATAAGACATGATACAGATATTGAAGGATACAAATTAAGCCCCACTGTGTCATCTATAATACAAATGTTTGCAGACGACATATTGCTCACTCTTGGGAGTAGTAGTGAATCTATTCAAAAACGTTTTAAAAATATGGAATATTTAAAAAAAAAAAAACTCCAGCCTTACTTTTAATAATAATAAAACACACATTATTTTAACAGGTTCAAAAAATAAAATATATCTGATGGATATAATCAGTATATAGCTCAATCTCAACAAATAGTATATTTAGGAATAATTATTACTAACAATATTAAGGATACCATTCAAATAAATTACAATAAAAGTCTATTACATATAGAAATTTTAATAAATAAATGGAACAAATTACCATTTTCTATGGATGATAAACTTTTAATAATAAAGATGATACTTCTCCCCAAAATCTTATATATAATTCAATCTTTATCTATACCTCCTTCTTACCAAATAATAAAAAAAAATTAATTCAATGATTCAGAAATTTCTGTGGTTACCAAATAAGCCAAGGATTGCAATAACATACCGTATGAATAATTGGAATAATGGTGGTATAGCCTTACCAAATTTAGAACATTATTCAGTTTCATCAGTATTTAATACAATCTCTCATCTCATCGATGTGGAATACACTGCCAAGTGGGAAGAGTTTATAGAGGTATTGTCACAAAATACGAAAGATATGAACAGTTCCTATAAGCTAAATATAATCAGTAATCCCTTTATTTGGAGGTTAAAATATTATATTTCTAAATTTTCTTCTCTTAATTTTAACACTAAGTATATATTTTTTCTCTTAAAATCATTTAAAAATTATATATTTAAATATAATATCTATAAGGATTGGCTTTTTTTACTCCTCCCTATAGCTTACACACACAGAACCATTTTCTCTTCAGATTATACAAAAATGTTTATATTTCAACAAAAACACTTAATATTTTGGCACCAAATGATGATAAATAATAAGTTAAAATCCAATAGCTCACTTTTGGAAGAGTATAAACTTGATACATTTTTATGGTTAGAACTTCAAGAAGCCAGGCAATATGTATTAAATAAACTAGATTCTATGTCTACTACAACTAGAAAAACAATTCCTAAACTAATACAGTATATGATTTTATCAGTTTTGCACAAATCTCCTGCTAAAAACAAGTTATCAAACATTTATAGGGCAATTAAATGTGATTTAGACTAACAGTCAGATAATTATTGGAAATATTTTTCTTCAATTAATAATAACCCCCCCTCTGAGAAAGACAAATTGAATATTTTACAATCAGCAATTATGACTACTGCTTCTTTAAAGTGGAAATTATTCACATGGAGACTTTTATAAAAATCATTCATCACCCCTTATAATATATTTTTTAAAAAGAATATAGCATGTTGGAGATGTAATAATGAACTGAATGCAGACTGGTCTCATATGTTTTATAACTGCATATATTTAAGAAAATTTTGGGATGATATCAATAATTTGTTGCAAACAATTTTTACTGATAAATTCTTTATATCTAAATCACTTGTTTTATTTAATACTCCTGTTCCTGATTGTGTAAAGGAGAATAAGTACCCATTGGTTTGGTCCATACTATCTATAGCTAGAAAAACAATCACAAAGAATTGGAAATCTAATACAGCACCCACATTTCTGGAATTTAAAAATATACTCCTTGAAACGTGTAATTTGGAAATGCTGACTATTAAATCTAGATCATCTAGGAATACTACATTATAAAATTCATGGAATATCATTTATGAACTTCTAGGAAAATAGTTTACTAATTTATGTAAACAGATGATTTTATTAATCCTACAGTAGCATTAAGATGTTTTTTGCATGATGAACGTCTTTGTACATAGTTTAGTTACTTTGGTTTATATATTAGAAGGTTTTTTAAATTTTTATTTTTAACTTTAAAGAAAAAATTGTTACAATTTCATGGAAATATTTGTTCATTTTAATAATCATTTAATAAAATTCTTTAAAAAAAAAAAAAGAAATCAACATCATTTTCTGTTTCAGTAAGGCCATGACATGCTGTTGATATTTAAGCATATGAAATTGACAGTTTAAAGCCCTGATTGCCAGGGCAAAAGTATAAACTTTCTTACTACATCTATCCAGCACCCTGGAGTCTCTGTCAGAAGGGGTAGGATTTTTAGCAGTAGAAGCCTTAACACCCTTGGGACCCTGAGAGAGTGTTTCAGGGTCAGCAGTAGGATTTTTGAAAAGAAACTTGTGGGAGTCAGGAACCCTGTAATATCTGTCTGGCTTACTAGGAGCGGAAGGCAGGGAATCAGGAGCCATGCTAGATTCTGAGAAAACATCATCAACGATGTCTAAAACAGGAGGTATAGCCAAAGGCCTATACTGAGGAAGAAGAAAATCCCTAAGCCTCTTTTTGGATTCTGAAAAATCCTGACTCTCCCAGTGAAAATGTTCCCTCAAGGTATGCAAAGTCTCTCCAAAAGAAAAATCCTCAGGAGGAGAAGCAGAAGGGATGGATTCTTCTGCATCAGAGTCTTCATAAGGGAGAATAGAAAATTCCTGATCAGAAGAGGAATCAGAAGAAATGGAAACCTGATCTGAAGATTCATAATCAGTGCCTTGCCTACGCCTCTTAGCAGGAGGGGGTTGGGAACCCCTGATCAAGGTAATTAAATCCTCAGCCATTTTGATCATTTGTTTTTTAGGCATAGGGGCCTGAGCACATGGCTCATGAGTCAAGTTTTTTAGACATAGAAATTGGTTTTGGCCATGTTTTTGATGAAGGCGTCGGTTTAATATACAAATCTATAGGCCTGAAAACACACTCAGAAGCCGGTGCCTGCTCAGCGGCTCCGGACCCATCCAAGGGAAAGACATCCGCATGTTTAATACTTGGAGAATCTTGCGGCATACCAGACTCCAAATGGGTCTCGGTAGAGGCCTGTGACTCAAAGGTAGCGGGCATCAGGGGCTGCAAAAGCACCTCACTGAGTACCGGCGAACTGGCGACTGGCTTAGGAGAAGAGTAGTCAGTTTTGGACCTCGATGGTCTGTCTCTGTCTTTTTCTTTGCGTTTTTTGTGAATTCTGGTAGTCAGATTGCAAACAGATGACATTTCAGGATAGTTAAATCTTGAACAAAAGTATTTAGAAGCAAAAGTATACCAACGCTTAATAGTGCGTTGGTTAAATTTAGCACAAAACCGACAGTAAGGCACGTTGTGGTCAGGGCCTAGGCAAGGAATATAGTACAAATGAAAATCCTTATGAGGTATTTGCTTCCCACAAGTAATACAATTATTAACTTTTACTGACATCGGTAAGGAGCAAGAAAAAGTTTCACCAACGGGGTACTTAAGTTTAGTTTGAAAACTTCGGTTCTGAAACTCAAAAACGAAAATTTCAGGAGTCGGCCGACCGGCACTTGCGAACTGCTTCTGCTTCGGGCACCGTTCAGCAAGAAAGACGGATTAAAATGGAGTTGGCTGCATGTTTTATACCCCTGATGACCTGACGTCATGGAAGAGGAAACAGCAACCAACGCAGGACCCAAGACTTTGTTATTCAGGCCGACTGAGGGCAACCTGCCAGCAGATTACCCAGATGTAATGAATGCAACAGTGAAACACTAAGAACATCTGACTCATCTGTACTACAGTGGTGGTTCTAATGTGCCATTCCACGACTAGCAAGCAGAGGCTTATGGGTAACAAAAGTCACCTAGACAAGAGGATATGGGCTTTGTACTACCAAAATGGTGAAGGCAGCACTCACTGGCATGTATGTGGAAGCTTGCATACACAGGAAGAAGGTAAAATTGTCCATCACACTGACATGAGTGTCCACTTCAGCCATCCAAGGGTGGAGTTAGAGACATAAGAAATGCCCTCGTATCCAGCATCACTCAATGTGGGCAAGAGCAGAAGCCACCATCATACCTACCATTATGACACATCTATCTCTCACTCTTGTGGTAAGGACTCCCCCAGAGGCATGGAAATGATTGAGCTCAAGACTGTTAGTAGGAGGCTTGATGGCTAGCAGGATCAATGGGAATAAATGCACTCAAAGAAAAAAAAAAGAAATCAGTAATCATTACAGGACTATGGAAGGACTCTTTATGAAACATTTTACTCATTCATTTATTCATTCATAGGTTCATAGGTGTGTATCAGGATAATGGCCCTGGAGGCTTTAAAAGCCTAGCCCATAGAAGTGCCCTGGCATTGTGCCACCCAAAGTACAGTTGTGTACACTTACCATAAATGTAGATGTTCGAGTGTATTCACTGTTGAAGTCATCACACTTGGGTAATCTGTCTGCAGGTAGCCCTCAGTCGTCCTGAATACCAGAGACATAGTATTTCTGCATCAGATGCTGTCACTCCAGGATTGACGTCAGGTCATCAGGGGTATAAAAACAGGCAGCCGACACTATTACATCAGTTCTTCTTGACCCAAATGTCAGGAGCCCCCTAAATAAGGAGCTAATTTATGGTGGGGAAAACACCACCAGTAAAAAGTAAATACCAATACCAGCACCAATACCAAAACCCCAGAAGGGGTGAGTAACAGCCATAGAGAGAAGAGAGAGAGAGAGAGAGAGAAAAAACCAGGGGGCTGGAGGGAAGGAAACCAGGACTGCAACAGGGAATACACTCTAACATCTACATTTATGGTAAGTGTACACAACTGTATTATGTTCTTCGTGTTTCACTGTTGCAGTCATCACACTTGGATGGATTCCCAAAGCTGAAGAAGGGTGGAGGCAGTCAAGAAGAGTTAGGGCTGGCTAGTATGCCCTGCAGGACTGCTGTAGCAAAACCTGCCCTAGATTTGAAAAAGATAGGCAAGTGGTAATGCTTGGTGAAGGTGTGTACAGAACTCCAGGTAGCAGCTTCCAGGATGTCCCAGGTAGGGGCTCCCCTGAGAAATGCTGTAGAGGAAGATGTTGCCCTAGTAGAATGTGTTCTGACCCCCTGAGGGGTTGGCTTCCCATGGTACTTGTAGCAGAAATGAATGCAGTGTGCTATCCATTTGGAAATAGTTTGTTTTGAAATGGTCTTACCCTCTGCCCCTGTTGCAAAGCTGACTAATATCTGGTCAGATTTTCTTAAGGCTTTATTCCTGTCAAGGTAGAATCTGAGCTATCTGTGCACATCCAAGGAGTGCAGGATCCTTTCCCCTTTACTTTGAGGATTAGGGAAGAAGGTTGGCAAATGGATGGATTGGTTGAGAGCCACACTGGACACCACTTTAGGCATAAAGTAAGGGTTAGTCCTGAGGGAAACCCTGTCAGCATGGAAAATAATAAAAAGTTATGTACCTACCATAACATTCCATGTTAGTTGTCTTCTTCTCGCCTTCTTTCTTGCTGGACGGGTTCGGAGCTGATCCTCGGCTCCGACTTGGCCTTCTACTAAAGCACGAGAGCTATTTACTGGCTCGAGGCCTCCCCATATCCCACAATGCTTGGCGCTAGATACCCAGATCTCGTTTGGCAGAGCTAATACCATAGAAAAAATTTTAAGGACACCTGTCCAAACTACAAGGTTTACCTACAGTACTAAAACAGAGGAGGACGTAACCCAGATAAAACTCAGCCAGAGGAAGAAGGCCTCAAAAAGGGACTCTTCTCGGTCTGTCCAGGCTAGGGGGATGGAGGGTGGGACGCAAGATAGAAGGCGAGAAGAAGACAACTAACATGGAACGTTATGGTAGGTACATAAAGTACAGTTTTGTACCTACCATAAATGAAGATGTTCGAGTGTTCACCCTGCTGCAGTCATCACACTTGGGTCCCTGCCATGAGGCGGTCCCACAGTCGGCCCGAATTCCAAAGTCTTGGTCCGGCGTCGGTTGCTGTCGCTTCTTCCCTGACGTCAGTGTGTCAGGGATATACAAGAGGCATTCAACGCCATTTTCTTCAGTTTTTCTTGCCCCAGATATATATATATATATATATATATATACACATATGGCTATATAAAATAAAACAAAACCCTTAGGTACAAGCAAATACACCACAGAAGTAGTATAGGATAAAGTGGTAGAGATACGTTCAGCTAGTTCAGAGGGGATGGAGGGAGGGTAACATGGACTGCAGCAGGGTGAACACTCGAACATCTACATTTATGGTAGGTACAAAACTGTACTATGTTCATCATGTTACCCTGCTGCAGTCATCACACTTGGGTTGAATCCCAAAGCTAAGGAGTGGAGGTGGAGTCAAACAGGGTTAGAAGAGGCTAGTAGGCCCTGCAAAACTACAGTGGCAAAACCAGCTCTAGTCTTAGAGTAAAGAGGTAAGTGATAGCGTTTGGTGAAGGTGTGCACTGAACTCCAAGCAGCAGCTTCCAGAATATCCTTGGTTGGCACTCCCCTGAGAAAGGCTGCTGATGTAGCTGTAGCCCTGGTGGAGTTTGACCTAATGTTAACAGGAACTGGTTTCCCATGATGTGTGTAGCAGAAACGTATGCAATGTCCTATCCATTTAGAAATGGTCTGTTTTGAGATAGCTTTTCCTTGTGATCCTGTAGCATAGGCTACAAAGAGCTGGTCAGTTATTCTGAAAGCCTTAGTTTTATCCAAGTAGTAACGTAATTGCCTGTGAATGTCCAAAGAGTGCAGGAGTCTTTCTCCTTTGTTCTGGGGATTTGGGAAGAAGGTGGGCAAGTGAATGGTTTGGTTTTAGGGCCACACTGGACACCACCTTTGACATAAAGGAAGGATTAGTTCGTAGAGAGACTCTGTCTTGATGAAAAATGAGGAAAGGTTCCACTGCCATTAGTGCCTGTAGCTCTGAGACTCTTCTAGCTGAGGTTACTGCTAGTAGTAGGGCAGTTTTCCATGAAAGAAATTTTAAATCAGTTGAAAAAGCTGGTTCAAAGGGCGGCAGTGTAAGCTTTTCCAGGACAAAGTTGAGATCCCAAGTAGGTGTTGGAGCTCTCCTTGGTGGTTTTAAGTTCTTAGCCCCTCTGAGGTACTGTCTTAGGAGTGGATGTGAAAATAAAGGAGGATCCGTGCTGTAATGAGCTGAAATTGCTGAGGCGGTGATAATAGATGAAAAGGAAAGTCCTTTGTGTAACATCTCAGTTAAATATTGTAGAATCTGAGGAATGTTCGGCTCCAGAGGATTTAGGCCTTTAGCCTGGTTCCAGGAGCAAAATCTTTTCCATTTGTCTGAATAGGTTTTCCTGGTGCTGGGCTTCCTGGCCTCCAGAATGACATCCATAACAGTTTTGGATAAAGGTGTTGGCTGGTTGTTTAGGTAATTTGCCATGCAGCCAGGTTTAAAGTCTTGAGCTGGCTGTGTAGAATCAGATTGTCTCGCTGGGTGAGCAGGTGAGGAATTTGTGGCAAAATCCATGGTGGGCCCTGGGCCATGGTCCTTAAAATCGGATACCAATGTTGGCGTGGCCAATCTGGTGCAACAAGAATCATTTGTGGCCTCTCTAATCTGACTTTCAGCAGTACCTTTGCCAGAAGAGGCAGTGGAGGGAAGGCATACACTGTTAATGTTTTCCAACTGAATGAGAGAGCGTCCACTTTCCAAGCTAGTGTATGGAAGGTCCTTGTGCAAAATTTTTGAAGTTGGGGGTTGTGGGGGCTTGCAAACAGATCTATGTCTGGGCGTCCCATTTTTGAGCTATCATTGCAAATACTTGTGGATCTAGTTTCCATTCGTGTGGATCCATGATGTTTCTGCTTAGGTCGTCTGCCAATGTGTTTTTCTTTCCTGGCAGGAATTGTGCTTGTAATTGAACCTGGTAAGACAGTGCAGTGTTCCACAAGGTCATTGCTTGCCTGCATAGAGGGTACGAATGTGTGCCCCCTTGCTTATGTACCACATAACTGTGGTGTTGTCTGTCCTTATTAGTAGTTATCCTGGGTGTAGAAGGTCCTTGAAAGCTGTTAGGGCATTCTGCACTGCTAGCATTTCTTTCTGATTGATATGCAGGTGTCTCTGATCTGTAGTCCATTTGCCCTGAATGCACTGTCCTGCCATGTGTGCTCCCCAGGCATAGTCCGATGCATCTGTTGTCATAGTTTGCCTGGCTGTGGGTAAGGTAAAAGGCTGACCCTTGTTGAGGTGACATGCCTGTGCCCACCATAGAAACTCCTGTTGAAGGCAGGGAATGAGTGGAATCATTGTGTCCAAGCTGTGGCTGTGCTGAGTCCATACACTTTTCAGGTACCATTGTAATTTCCTCATATGCAGTTTTGCAAATGGTATTAGTAGAATGCAAGATGCCATGAATATAAAGGCCTGCAGAATTTTTCTTGCAGGGAGTTGGGTCTTTGTTGCCATTATTTTGAAATATTGAAACAGTTGTCGTTGTTTGTCTGGCGTGAGATAAGCCATCTGGGCCGTTGTATTCAAGCTGGCACCCAGGAATGTTATGTTTTGTGAGGGCACTAGTTTTGATTTTTCGTTTACTGTGTACCCTAGGCAACTTAGAAGGTGTTTGACAAATGCCAGATGCTGTAAAATAATGTCCTTCCTTTCTGCTTGAATAAGACAGTCGTCCAGGTATGGGTATATTTGAATTCCTCTTTGTCTGCAGTATGCAATTAATGGTGCCAGGTATTTTGTGAAGACCCTGGGCGCAGTAGATAAGCCAAAGGGCAATGCAGAGAATTG
Organism: Protopterus annectens; assembly: GCF_019279795.1. NCBI lineage: Eukaryota > Metazoa > Chordata > Ceratodontiformes > Protopteridae > Protopterus > Protopterus annectens. The sequence goes on along the minus strand of NC_056727.1, from coordinate 899,917,795 downwards.
ATAATGCGTTGAACCTGCAATGAAGTAGAGGTATCTTCTGCAATTTTGTCTGATAGGGACATGCAGGTATGCCTCCTTGAGGTCCAAAGTGACTAGCCAAGCATTCTTGCCCAGCATGGGAAGAAGTTGCTATAGTGTTAGCATCTTGAATTTTGGTACTTGCAGATAGGTGTTCAGAATTGAAAGATCCAGAATGGGTCTCCATGCTTTGTCCTTTCTTGGAACTAGGAAGAGTCTCAAGTAAAATCCTTGCCCCTGCTCCCGTGTAGGTACCTGTTGAATGGCTCTCATGTTCATGACAGCTGTAATTTGTTTTTGTGCCTCTGCCATTGATTTGGTGGCAGGTTTGGCATTCCTTTGATCCTTGGTAAGGTATGAAAGTGGAATCTGTATCCTTGAGAGACAATGTTTAGAACCCATTTGTCTTTTGTGATGATGTGCCAGTTGTCTACAAAAAATATTAGTTTTCCTCCCAAGGGTGTTGCCAGGAGAGATTTGCTTGGTAGTTTCAGGATAGAATCATTGTGTCTGCCTTCTGCTAGCTTGGGGCCTGTCTTCTCCTCCTTTCTGGGTAGCAGAACCCCATTGGTGAGGTTTGTAAGGGCCCTGTGACTGACCTCTGCCCCTTGGGCTTCTGTATTTGCCCCTCTGTGATCTGTCTGAAGCTGGAAAGGACCAATTTTTTGTTGGCCAATTTCTGCTGAAGCGAGGGGTTGTACCTGCAAGAAATCCTTGACCGTTTGCATAGATTTAGCCTTATCCTCCATTTTCTTTAAAACCTCTTCTGCTTTGACACCAAATAATACATCCTGTTGTAAAGGTGCATCTAATAATTTTGCTTTAACATGGTCAGGGAGGGTTTGCTCTTTTAACCAAGCATGTCTACGAATGACTGAGCCAGTAACAGCTGCTCTACAGGAAACCTCCAGTGAATCAAATCCGCATTGTAAAGTATGCTTGCCCACCTGTTCAGCTGCATGCAACAGATCCTGTATTTCCCTGAACTCAGGCTGTTCTGAGTGTGTGCTCATTTTTTGTTTTAACTGAGACATCAGGAATTGCTGATGTTTCAACACGTGAAACTGGCAATTTAATGCTCTCATAGCCAGAGTTGCAGAGGTGTACATTTTCTTTCCCCATCTATCTAGGGCTCTGGAATCTCTTTCAGAGGGCACAGGATTTTTAGCCATAGAAACCTTTGCTCCCTTAGGACCCTGGGATATGGTTTCTGGGTCAGCTACAGGGCTTTTATAAAGGAATTTGTGCGAGTCAAGTACTCTGTAGTATCTGTCTGGTTTGGCTGGAGCAGGAGGTAGAGAGTCTGGATTTAAACTAGACTCCAAGTAGACATCATCCATAACATCTAAAACAGGAGGAATAGCAAGAGGTCTGTGCTGGGGTAATAGAAGGAACTCTCAGAGCCTTTTCTTAGAATCTGAGCAATCCTGGCCTTCCCAGTGGAAATGTTACCTCATGGTATGTAATGTTTCCCCAAAGGAGTAGTCTTCAGGGGGAGATGCTGAGGGAATAGAGTCTTCAGCATCAGAATCCTCATAATGTAGAAAAGTGTAATCCTGTTCCTCAGAAGAATCTGAGGAGAGACAAACCTGGTCAGAGGATGCATAATCCTCCTCTTGTCTTGGTCTTTTATCAGGTGGGGGATGGGAACCTCTGATAAGGGTAATTAAATCTTCAGCCATCTTAAGCATCTGTTTCTTAGGCATGGGGCCTTGACCTGTAGACTGATGAACAGTTTTCTTATGTTTTAAAGGAGTTTTAAGTTTAGCATAAGATTTAATTGTGAGTGTAGTCGGTCTGAAGACACCTTCTGCAACCGAAGGTGTTTCCTCTGCACCGGTGTGTAAATCTGCTCCGGTGTCGGTAGATGGCTGCGTCGGCCTAGTAGACTCCGCGTGGGAGTTGGCAGCTGTCTGGGGTTCCAGCTCTGCAGTCGCCCGGGGCTGCGTAGGCACCTCACTGAAAACCGGAGAACCGGTGACAGGCCCAGTTGAGGCCTCGGGGTCTGGCTTATTCCTAGGCTGCCTGTTCTTATCCTTGCGTTTTTTATGAATTGTGGTCATTGGCTGCTCCGACGGCATGATATAATTGAATTTCCTACCAAAGTAATGCCGTGCGAAGTCAAAACGGCGTTTGATTGTGCGTTTATTAAACCTAGCGCAAAACCGACAACCTGTGACGTCGTGGTCTGGGCCTAGGCAAGGAATATAATAGGAATGGAAGTCCTTATGAGGTATTTGCTTCCCACAAGAAATGCAATTGTTAACTTTTTCTGACATTGGACTGAGGCAAAAAAATGTTCCCCAATGGGGTACTTAGCTTTATTGAAGACTTCGGACTGAAATTCAAATCGAAAATCTCAGGTGTCGGCCGACCGGCACTTGCGAACTGCTTCTGCTTCGGGCACCGTGCGGCAAGAAAGACTGAAGAAAATGGCGTTGGATGCCTCTTATATACCCCTGACGCACTGACGTCAGGGAAGAAGCGACAGCAACCGACGCCAGATCAAGACTTTGGAATTTGGGCCGACTGCGGGACTGCCTGAAGGCAGGATAACCCAAGTGTGATGACTGCAGCAGGGTAACACGATGAACATCTTCTTAATGTTAAGTTGTTTATCTCGCCTTCATTCTTGCTGGATGGGACAGCGTCCCTAGCACCTTAGTCCTGGGTGGCTCATCGGAACAGACTCTTGAGCACAGTGGAACCAAAATCAGCTCGACTCCTAGAGGCCATATCCAACTTATAATGTGAAATGAAAGTATGAGGAGTGGCCCATGTGGCTGCAGCACAAATAGATTCCATTGGTAGTCTTGCTTGAAAAGCTACCGAAGTAGCTAACGCTCTGGTGGAATGAGCTTTTGGTTTTGTAGGGAGTTCTTTATGTCTCAGTTGATAAATCAAAGTAATAATAGAGGTCAACCACCTGGATAAGGTTACTTTAGAAACTGGCAGGCCCTGTTTGCCCACAGCATAGAACAGGAAGAGTTGGTCCGATTTTCTTGTTTGTTTAGTCCTATCCAAATAAAAATGTAATTGCCTATGAACATCAAATTGGTCTAACTTTTGTTCAGCTTTGTTTGAATAGTTAGGAAAACGACAGGTAGATCAATAGCCTGATTCAGGTTTGTCTCGGAAGGTATCTTGGGCAGAAAAGAAGGATTAGTCCCGAGTGAAACTCTATCCTTGTGAAACAAAAGATAAGGAGGACGAATACAGAGGGCTTGAAGTTCCGAAACTCTCCTAGCTGAGGTGATGGCTACTAAAAAGAGAGTCTTCCAGGAGAGTAATTTTAAGGAACAGGTGGCCGCAGGTTCAAAAGGAGGGAGAATCAAGGAAGCTAATATCAGGTTTAAATCCCACGGAGGCGGGGGATCTCTGACCAGGGGCCTAAGTAAAATAGTCCCTTTAAGAAAGGCCTTGCAAAGTTTGTGGGACATGATGCTGGTTTCTGACAGGCCAGCATGGAAATTTGCGATAGCAGCCAATTGGACCCTAATGGTGGCAGACGAGGAACCAGCTCAAAAAAGTTCTGCTAAAAAATCTAGAACGTGATGGACAGGGGCTGTAAAGGGGTCTATATTTCTAGCCTCTGCCCAGAAAGAAAAACGTTTCCACTTACTAGCATAAGTCTTCCTGGTAGTAGATTTGTGCGTAGAAAGGATGATTTCACGCACCGGCTGAGAAATATGTGAAAGCCTGGCTAAGGTTGGAAGTGGAGCAACCAAGCTGTGAAGTTGAGAGACTGAAGGAATTGGTGCAGCCCACCAGACTGATGGACCAAGAGGTCTGGCACTGGGTCCAGATTCCAAGGCTGCTCCAGCAGGTAACGATGCAGGAATGGGAACCAAATTTGTCGAGGCCAGTAAGGGGCAATGAGGATCATCCTGGATCCCAAAGCGGTCGCCTTCTGAATTAGTTTGGGAATTAGGGGAAAAGTTGGGAATGCATACAGAAGACCCCGGGGCCAATCGTGAACTAGAGCGTCTCTGGGGGGGGTGGCCGGGGAGGGGGAAGAGAGTGAAGAAATTGTCGCACTTGCTGTTGAGAGGAGTTGTGAAAAGGTCGCAGCAAGGTTGACCCCATCTGCGGAAAATTTTGTCCGCTACTGACTGATTGAGAGACCACTCGTGAGGCATGAGAATAGCTCTCCTTAGCCTGTCCGCTATGACATTGGACTTCCCAGGGATGTGCGTTGCTATCAGAAACCGTTGAGAGGAGATCGCCCACTGCCAGAGTCTGAGTGCTTCTCGACATAAGGGATAGGACTTGGTTCCGCCCGGCTTGTTGATGTACCACACTACAGACATATTGTCTGTTTGAATTGCAATAGTCCCGGTGGGTAGAGAGTCCAAGAGCTTGCAACGCTAAAAACACCGCTCTCATCTCCAAGATGTTTATGTGCAGGTGGTACTCTAGAGGTTGCCAAGTGCCCTGAAAATGCCCCCCCCCCCACCCGATCAGGGAGGCATCCGTGGTCACCGTGGCAACAGGAGGAGGAAGAACAAATGGTCTGCCCTGAAGTACTAGAGGGGAGACCATCCACCAAGCCAGGTGGTCTTTGCATGATTGAGCGATTATTATGTTGTGAGACATCGGAAGTTGTTGAAAAGACCATTGGGTAAAAAGCATCCACTGAAGAATCCGCATGTGAAAACGAGCCAGGGGAAGTAATGTGATTGCTGCTGCCATGAGACCCAAAGTTTTCAGTATAAATCTGGCCTGAATCCTCTTGCACTGTAGTAAGACCTGCACATGTCGGCGAATGTCTGAAAGGAAGTTTTGCAGACAGCTCTTTTGTATTTAATCTTGCGCCTATAAATGTTATAGATTGACAAGGCGACAATGCAGACTTTTCAAAATTTATTAAGATACCTAGCTCGGAGCAAGTTTGGATGGTATAATCCCTGGCTCGCAGTAGCTGATGCCTGGTGGAAGCAGTAAGGAGTCAGTCGTCTAGATATGGAAACACCTGGAATCCTCGCTGTCTCAGGTGAGCCGTAACCACTGCCATGCATTTGGTGAACACCCTGGGGGCTGTGGTGAGACCAAAGGGCAGGGCTCTGAATTGATAGTGACTGGCTCCCAGCCAGAAGTTGAGAAACCTTCTGGAGCGTCTGTCCATTTTGATATGGTAGTACGCATCCTGAAGGTCTATGGAGCACATCCAATTGTCCTGACCCAAAAAAGGTACAATGAACTGAAGTGAGACCATCCGGAACTTCGTTCTTTGAACAGATTTGTTTAACCTGCTGAGATCCAAATTGGGTCTCCTGTCCCTTGTCTTTTTTGGTACCAAAAAGAACTTGGAGTAAATCCCGGATCTTTGCTGGTCTGCTGGGACTGGCTGGATGGCCCTTTTTTTTTTAGCAGTTTTGAAATTTCTAGCACTGCTTGTTCCCTTAGACTGGGTGGAACATCTGGAAGGGACCTGGTTGTTTGTACAGGGGTGTGGACAAAGGGGATTTTGTAACCCTCGGATATGATGGACCGTACCCATTTGTCTTGTCTGAGGAGTTGTCAGGCTTCTGGGTACAGTGACAATCTTCCCCCGACTGCCTCCGAAGGTGGACAGTCGGGCAACCCCTCAGGGGTGCTGAAAGGGTTTGTCAGAGAAAGACTCTCTGCTACCCTGATTTTGCAGACCCCCTCTGCCCCTCGGGCGGCGTCTATTACTGTTCACTTCTCTGCCCCTGGAGGGAAACACGCCACGTGTGTCAGGCATGACTCCCTGGGGTTTCCGAAACCACATTTTTCCAATCTTCTGACCTTTAGGGTATGATCTAGAGCGAGTAGAAAAATGGACTCCCACAGCAGAGAGAGTCTTGCCTTCCTGCTCACACCTGGTAAGGGTATCCCTCACCTGTGGTCCAAACAGAGCCGAACCATCGAAGGGGGTATTGGTGAAGGACAACTTAAAGGGGTCTGCAAAGTTACATAACAGCATCCAGGCATGTCTTCTCAAAGCCACGCCTGTACCTGCGGCCCTACTCGCCCCATCAGCTGCATAAGAAATAAGCCGCATGGAGGAGTTGACGATAGAGTTAAAGGTCACCAGCTGGGAGTTAATCTTATCCTGAGCCCCTGCAGCTGATGGATCCTGAAGGGTATCACCCAGTTCCTTGAGAAGATCCCTTTGAAGGCGGGTGAAATGGCACAGATAATTCAGCGACCGCATGGAAAAGGTCGCTGAAGAAAACATCCGCTTCCCGTACCTGTCCATTGTCCTAGACTCTTTATTAGGTGGATGGACAGGCACCGAAGGGTCAGCCAACTCCTTCTTAGTGGCTGCTGCCACCACCATGGCATCAACAGGGACACCTTTTGTCAGAAATTGTTTGTCTGGTGGGGCTGTAATGAACTTAGTGGGCCTGCAGGGAGTTGGTTCCACTGTGTCCGGGGCTGACCACGCCCTTCGAGCCACCACTTCCATGAGCGGGTCGAAGGGTGGAGACACCCAGGAGGTGGAAGGGCGAGAACCAAACACGTCCAGGTACACCGACTCGTCTTCAGAAGGGTTAAGGGCAGTCCAGTTCCCCCTCTGCTTAAGGATCTCTAGGATGTCTGCAAAAGAGACATCCTCAGAGAGGGATCTTGGGGAACCTTCCGAATCCTCCAAGTCGGTATCAGACGTGACTGACTCGGGGGAGTCAACATGTTTCCTCTTACATTTTCTCTTCCGAGGGGGCTCCTCTGAATGATCAGGGGAGGCCTCAGAAGAGGAAGATACGCCCAATGGGGCGGCCTGGAGTGTCTGTTCTCCACGCTTGGGGTCAGGAGGGTGGTCAGAGACCGATGCAGGCACCATGGGGGGAGGAGCCGAAGGGGCCGATCGAGGAGCCGACACAGGAGTCAGCAAGCTCATGACCTCGAAGGCGCCCCTGTCAGGCAGAGCAGAGGGTCCCAGCTCCAAAGAGACGTGAACCCCTCCCGGCACCGAGAGGGACGGCTTCGAGGCCAATGTCGGGGCCGAGCTCATCTGTGCCGAAGCCCCGAGAGGGAGAACGGGGTCGGACAAGGGTCCGATGCCACTCGCCCCCTCAGAGCAGACGAGGGAGTCCCGGTGCCCAGATCCCTCCAAGGAAGGAACCAACGAAGAGATCGGAGCCGACGAAGGAGCCGAAAGGTGTGGTATCGGCTCCGACATTTCCAAGATTCGAGCCCCAACCAGCTCCGGCTCCAAACACAAAAGGGGAGTCAGGGGAGGAACTGCTGAAGACACCGGGACAGCCACAGTCTGTTGAGAAGGGCTGGTTAACATCTTGGCCTTGGCCAGGGCCTGCGATTTAAGTAGTCTACTGACCACCCTCTCCAAGTCATGGTCGGATAACCTGGAAGACTGAGAGGAGTGGGACCTATGGCTTCGTTCCGACTGAAGCAATGATGACCTCGGAGCCGAGCGAACCGATTCTAGGGAAGGGGACCTAGAACGTTTTCGGCCCAATGACGGTTCCGACAGTAAAGTCGGAGCCGATTGAGGTCTAGAGATGTCGGCTCCAGCCAGAGCCGAAGAGGAGGCAGATGCTCCGCCCGGCAACTGCTCCGAACTGGGAGCCGACGGCTTGGCGGGCTTTGAGGATTTCCCCGACTGAGGCTTCGCCGGGGATCCCTCTGGCTTGAGTAGGCCTCTCAAGATAAGCTTGTTCCTATGCTCCTGCAGGACTCTCAGGCTGAAGGCATGACAGACCGAGCAGGAGTCCTGCAGGTGTAGGGAACCCAAGCAATAAACGCAAGAAGTGTGACCGTCTGTCAGAGACATCTTCTGACAGCACGAGTCACACTTCTTGAAGCCTGAAACTTTGGTATCCTTGGACATACTGGCCCAGGGATACCAAAGAGAGAAAAATTACACTAGTGCTTAAACAAGGCACACAGACACACTCACACGCCCACACTAGATAAGCTAACAATAATAAGCAGAAAAAAACTATCACTATCACCCACACTTAATAATAATAACAACAACAACCACCTCAATAAAAATATACAAAAAACTAGAAGGCTAAACACTACTCCTATAAGTACAACAAGGGGGGGGGGGGTTAGCCACTAATAGAGAAGAAACAAGGGGGGGGGTAGAAACTCTCTAACAGAAAACGAATTTCCTAAATGGGACAAACTAGGGGATACACAATATAACTATACTACAAGGTAAAGACAATCTAACTCTAAGAAAAATACAGTTAAATATTAGCTGAAAATAGAAAAAAAAGGATTAATACGACCTGAGCCAGTAAAAACGCAACCTCGCAGCTGAAAGCTGAAACGGCAAACGAGATCTGGGTATCTAGTGCCCAGCATTGTGGGATATGGGGAGGCCTCGAGCCAGTAAATAGCTCTCGAGCTTTAGGAGAAGGCCGAGTCGGAGCCGAGGATCGGCTCCGAACCCATCCAGCAAGAATGAAGGCGAGATAGACAACTTAACATTGAAGGGTTCCACAGCCATCAGTGCTTGTAGCTCAGACACTCTTCTAGCTGAAGTGATGGCTAGAAGCAAGGCTGTTTTCCAAAAGAGGAATTTTAACTCTGCTGACACAGCAGGTTCAAAGAGGGGAAGCGTGAGATTTTCCAGTACAAAGTTAAGGTCCCAAGCAGGGTTGGGTGCTCTCCTTGGTGGCCTTAAGTTGTTTGCCCCACTCAGGAACTGTTTGATAAGAGGGTGCGAGAAGAGAGGTGGCTCAGTGTTGTAATGAGCAAAAATGGCTGAGGCATGTATCTTAATGGATGAGAAGGACAGGCCTTTGTGGAGTAGATCTGCTAAGTAATCCAAGATCAGAGGCAGGGAGGGCAGAGTTGTGTCCTCTCCTTTAGATTGAATCCATGAGCAGAACATTTTCCACTTATCGCATAGGGTTTTCTTGTACTGGGTCTTCTGGCTTCAAGAATGATGTCCAGCACCTGCTTGCTTAGGGTTCCTGGGGGAGAATTCAAGGAATAAGCCATGCTGCAAGACTTAGGGTTTGCAGTTGTGGATGCAAAATTTGTCCCTCCTGCTGGGAGAGCAGGGTTGGGTTCTGTTGTAGCTGCCAGGGTGGCACTGGTGTCAGGCGGCACAAGAGTGGGTACCAGTTCTGGTGTGGCCAGTCTGGGGCAATCAGAATTGCCCTTGGTCTGTCCTGTTTTATCTTGAGTAATACTCTTGCGAGAAGGGTAGAGGGGGAAAGGCATAGACTGAGAGATTTACCCACTGAAAAGATAGGGCATCCACTTTCCAGGCTCTGCTGTGAGGATTCCTGGTGCAGAATTTGCTGAGCTGGTGGTTGTAGGGGGATGCAATGAGATCCACCTCGGGGACCCCCCATTTCTAAATCAGAAGGTTGAAGGTGCTGGGCTCCAATTGCCACTCATGTGGGTCTAGGAGATTTCTGCTTAGGTCATCTGCCAGTGAGTTTTATTTGCCTGGCAGGAATTGAGCTTGCAGATGGGCTTGAACGTCCAAGGCAGTGTTCCACAGGGCCATGGCTAACCTGCAGAGTGGGTAGGAATGGGTTCCCCCCTGCTTGTTGATGCATCACATAACTGAGGTATTATCTGTTTTTATTAGCAGTTGACCTGGAAAGAGTAGGGATCTGAAAGCTGTCAAGGCATTCTGTACAGCTAGCATCTCTTTTTGGTTGATGTGCAGATGAATTTGACTTGGGCTCCAGTGGCCCTGAATACATTTGCGCGTCCATGTGTGCCCTGCAGGCACAGTCTGATGTGTCTGTGGTTAGGGTCTGGGTGGCATCGGGTTGAATAAATGGCAGTCCCTTGCTGTGGTTGCATGCTTCTGCCCACCAGAGGAACTCTGTCCTTAGACAGGGTATGATAGGAATGACTGTTTCTAAGTCCTGAGAATGTTGTCACCAAAGACTTTTTAAGTACCATTGAAGTTTCCTCATCTGCAGTCTTGCATATGGAATTAGCAGTATACATGAGGCCATGAACCCTAGAGCTTGCAGTATTTTTCTTGCGGATAGCTGGGTTCTGGTGGCCATTTGTTTGACGTAGTCTGTCAGCTAGACTTGTTTTTCTAAAGTGAGAAATGCCATCTGGGAAGTTGTGCCCAAGCTTGCTCCCAGGAATACAATCTTTTGACTGGGCACCAATTTTGATTTCTTTTCGTTGATGGTATACCCCAATGAAGTGAGAAGGTTTTTCACAAATGTCAGGTGCTGCAGTAGCAATTCCTGAGTGTCCGCCTGAATCAGGCAGTCGTCCAAGTACTTGTAAATTTGGATATTTTTCTGCCAGCAGTATGCAATGGCTGGAGCCAGGCATTTTGTGAATACTCTGGGCGCAGTAGATAAGCCAAAGGGAAGAGCAGAGAACTGATAATGCATAGATCCTGCCCTGAAACGCAGATACTTCCTGCATGATTCCCTTATGGGGATGTGCAAACAGGCTTCTTTTAAGTCTAGGGTGACTAACCAGGCATCCTTGGCTAGCATAGGAAGAAACTGTTGCAGGGTAAGCATTTTGAATTTTGGTACCACCAGGAAGGTGTTGAGAAATGAAAGATCCAGGACTGGGTGCCAAGGGCCCTCTTTTCTGGGTACCAGGAAGAGTCTGGAGTAGAATCCTTGACCCCTAGGTTCTACTGGAACCGGCTGAATAGCACTGATATTGAGCAGGGAAAGTATTTGGTCTTGAGCCTCTGCCCACTGGTTTGGAGGAAGGTCTGGAAACCCGCTGGGAGTTGGCAGTGAGTGGAAATAAAATTTGTACCCCTGGGATACAATGTTGAGGAACCACTGGTCCTGAGTGATGGACATCAAGTTTTTTGCATGAAGGGCAAGTTTTCCTCCTACGGGCACAAGCAATTGGCCAGGGCTGGGGAGTGGAGTAAAGAAGTCAATGTTAGCTTTTTCTGTAAGGAGGTGGCTTACCACTCCTGCTTTAGGGGTAGGGGCACTCCATTGCTTAGATCTCTGCATACCCTGAGACTGTAGTTTGGGTGGGTCTGTTGCCCCTGGGTCTGGTTTGAGAAGGCCTGGAGGGGGCTGGAAAGGACCAGTGTTTGGAAGGGCAATGCCTACATGGGGGTTGCATGTGTAAGAATTCTTTAACAGTCTGCATAGACTTAGCTTTTTCTTCCATCTTTTTAAAAACCTCTTCTGTTTTGGTCCCAAACAAACAGTCCTTATTCAAAGGAGGGTCTAATAACCTAGATTTGACATAATCTGGCAAGGTCTGCTCCTTCAGCCAAGCATGTCTTCTCAGTACAGACCCAGTGACTGGTGCCTGGCAGGACGCTTCTAGGGCGTCAAAGCCACACTGCAAAGTATGCTTGATGACTTGGCTTGCAGAGGGCATAAGCTCCTGCAATTCTTTATTTTCTGCACAGTCTGGAAAAGTTGCCACTTTTTGTTTAATAAGTTCCATAATATGTTGCTGGTACTTCAGCATGTGAAAATGACAATTCAATGCCCAATAGCAAGAGTTGCAGAGGTATATACCTTCTTACCCCTATCTGTCCAAAGCCCTGGAATCCCTGTCCGAAGGGGTGGGATTCTTGGCTGTAGTAGCCTTAATACCTTTAGACCCCTGGGAAATTATCTCTGGGTCAGCAGTGGGATTCTTGAAAAGAAATTTGTGAGTGTCAGGTACTCTGTAGTACCTGTCTGGTTTCCTAGGGGCAGGAGGTAAAGTGTCAGGAGTAAGACTGGATTCCATAAAAATATCATCCACAACATCCAGGACAGGGGGGATTGCTAAAGGCCTGTGCTGAGGCAACTCTATTCTCAGTCTCTTTTTGGACTGAGGATAGTCTTGGCATTCCCAGTGGAAATGCACTCTTAAGGAATGCATGGTTTCACCAAAAGAAAAATCCTCTGGTGGGGAGGCAGAGGAAATGGATTCCTCTGCATCTGAATCTTCATAAGCAGATAAGGGCATGTCTTCATAATCAGAAATCTCAGAGTCATCGGACTCCTGGTCTGTAGAAGATGAAGGGGAATGGACTCTCTCTCTTAGCAGGGGAAGGCTGACTTCTCCTAATCAGTGTAATAAGATCTTCAACCATTCTAAGCATTTGTTTTTGTGGCCTGGAAGCAGGTGCATGCGCTTTGGTCGTCGGTATTCTAGGCATAGTGTGTACTCTGGGCCTAAGAAACTCGGTAGTTTTGGTTAAAAATGAAGTCATCGGTTTGAGTCAAACATCAGTAGAGCGAAGAATTGCCTTAGGCACCGGACCCATTCAAGGTAGAGACATCTGCAGGTTCCATAGTCGAAGAAGAGTGTCACGGCATACCAGATGCCGAATGGGTCTCGGTAGAGGCCTGCGAATCCATAGAAGCGGGCATCAGGGGCTGAGAAAGCGCCTCACTGAGTACCGGCGGACTAGCAACTAGCTTAACGGAAGTGTCGTCGGCAGTTTTGGACCTATGCGGTCTGTCTGTCTTTACCCTTACTTTTTTCGGAATATCTGTAGTTAGATGGCTTACCAAAGCCATTTCAGAATATGGAGATTGAGAGCGAAAGAATTTAGTGACAAAAATACCCCTACGATGAATGGTTTGGGCGTTAAGGCACAAAACCGACAGCGAGGGACGTCGTGGTCTGGGCCTAAACAGGTGACGCGGTAAGAATAAAAATCTCTGTGAGGTATTTGCTTTCCACAGGCAAGACCATTATTAAGTTTTCTGACATCGGTTAGAGCAAGAAAAAAGGATTCCCAATGGGGTACTTAGCTTTAGAAGATTTCAGGATTATTCAATTCATTAAATGAAAATTCAGGTAGCGGCTGACCGGCACTTGCGAACTGCTCCTGCTTCGGGCGAAAGTACAGTTTTGTACCTACCATAAATGTAGATGTTCGAGTGCTAATACAGCTGCAGTCATAACAGATGGGTTCTCCTGCCGTCAGGCGGGTCCTCGGTCGGCCGAATTCCAAAGTCTAGGTCCGGCGTCGGTTGTCGTCGCTTCTTCCCTGACGTCAGTGCGACAGGGGTATAAAGGAACCAGCCGATGCCATTTTCTTCAGTTTTTCTTGCCCCAGATGTCAGGTGCCCCCAAAAGGAAGGCAATACATAAATTTGTGTAATAAGGCAATGCAATATAATCAAAATACAGTAGTTGCAAGCAAATACACCATAAATGAATACCCCAAACAAGTTGTATGAGGAGGTGTTAGCCCATAGGCTTGTCCCAAGAGGGGAAGGAGGGAGGGAAACCTGGACTGCAGCTGTATTAGCACTCCGAACATCTACATTTATGGTAGGTACAAAACTGTACTATGTTCATCGTGCATACAACTGCAGTCATAACAGATAGGTAGAATCCCAAAGCTAAGAAAGGGGTGGTAGGCACTAGGTGGAACTAGGAGGAGCCAGGATGCCCTGCAAGACTGCAGTGGCAAAGCCTGCTCTAGTTTTGGAGTATAATGGTAGGTGGTAATGCTTGGAGAAGGTATGCACAGAACTCCAAGTGGCTGCTTCCAAAATATCTTTGGTAAGAACTCCTCTGAGGAAAGCTGCGGAGGTAGCTGTGGCCCTTGTGGAGTGAGATCTGATGCCTGTAGGTACAGTTTTGCCATGAAAAGAATAGCAAAAGTGTATGCAGTGGGCTATCCATTTTGAGATTGTTTGTTTGGAAATTGGCTTTCCTTGAGCTCCTACAGCATAGGACACAAAGGGCTGATCTGATTTTCTGAAAGGCTTTGTTCTGTCCAAATAATAACGCAGTTGTCTGTGGATGTCCAAGAAATGTAGTAATCTCTCCCCTTTGTTTTGAGGATTAGGATAAAAGGTAGGTAAGTGTATGGCCTGATTCAAAGCTACCCTGGATACCACTTTAGGCATAAAGGACGGGTTGGTTCATAAGGAAACTCTGTCCTGATGGAAGATGATAAAAGGCATCACAGCTTGTAGTTCTGAAACTCTACAAGCTGAGGTAATAGCCAGAAGGAAAGCTGTTTTCCAGGATAAATATTGCAAATCTGATGAGGCAGCTGGCTCAAAGGGAGGCAAGGTCAGTTTTTCCAGAATGAAATTGAGATCCCAAGCAGGTATTGGTTGTTTCCTTGGGGGTCTTAGATTCTTAGCCCCTCTGAGGAACTGTCATAAGAGAGGGTGAGAGAATAAGGGTGGATCAGTGTTGTATTCTGCAGAAATGGCTGAGGCATGGATTTTGATGGAGGAGAATGAAAGTCCACTGCTTAGCAGCTCAGCTAGATACTGTAGTATTTGAGGTAAATTCAGTTTTCCAGGATCCTGACCCTTTTTCTTATTCCAGACACAAAACCGTTTCCATTTTGCGGAGTAAGCTTTTCTAGTTGACGGCCTTCTAGCCTCCAAAATGACATCCTGCACCTCTTTGGAGAGTAGGGTCTGTTGTGATGCTAAGGAATCTTCCATGCGGCTAGATTGAGTGTTTTTAGCTGGCTGTGAAGAGTTTTGAAGCTGTGCTGAGTCAGGAGAAGAGGCATTAGAGGTAGGGTCCATGGTGGGGAATGCGACAGGCTCCTCAGGAGTGGGTACCAGTGTTGTTTTGGCCAGTCTGGAGCAATGAGAATCATCTTTGGTCTGTCTGCTCTGGTTTTCAATAGAACTTTGGGCAGCAGAGGAAGAGGTGGGAAGGCATAAACTGTCATTGATGTCCAACTGAAAGAGAGAGCGTCCACTCTCCAGGCCTTTGGATGGAAAATCCTTGAGCAGAATTTTGTCAATTGGTGATTTTTGTGGGAGGCAAAGAGATCTATGTCTGGCCTTCCCCATGCTTGGATTATTTCTGTAAAAACTTTTGGATGCAACTTCCATTTGTGTGGGTCTGTCATATTTCTGCTTAGGTTGTCTGCCAGCGTGTTTTCCTTGCCTGGCAAGTACTGTGCTTGTAGTTCGATTTGTAAGTCCATGGCCATGTTCCAAAGGGACATGGCCAGTCTGCATAGGGGGTATGAATGTGTTCCTCCCTGTTTGTTTATGTACCACATAACTGTGGTGTTGTCCGTTCTTATCAATAGTTGACCTGGTTGCAGAAGGTCTTTGAAAGCTATAATAGCATTTATTACTGCTAGCATTTCCTTTTGATTGATGTGAAGGTGCTTTTCTTTTTGGGACCATTTGCCCTGAATGCACCGATCTGCCATGTGCGCCCCCCAGGCGTAGTCCGAGGCGTCTGTTGTGATGACTTGATTTGTTTGAGGCTTGCTGAATGGAAGACCTGTGTTTGTTTGGCATGCTTGAGCCCACCACAGAAATTCCTTTTGTAGACATGGAATAAGTGGTATTATTGTTTCCAAACTGTGGCTGTGTTGAGACCATAGGTTTTTCAGGTACCATTGAAGTTTTCTCATATGCAGCTTTGCACATGGGATTAGTAAGATGCAAGATGCCATAAATCCCAGAGCCTGCAGGATTTTCCTTGCAGTCAGCCTGGTGCAATTTGCTAGTGTTCTGAAGTATTGAGTTAGTTGCCCCTGCTTCTCTGGCGTGAGGTAGGCCATCTGGGTGTTTGTGTCCAAGTTGGCACCCAGGAAAATTATCTTTCGAGAGGGTATTAGCCTTGATTTCTTTTTGTTGACTGTGTATCACAGAGAGTTCAACAACATTATTACATAAGCCAGATGTTTCAGAAGAATGTGCTTGCTGTCCGCTTGGATCAGACAGTCGTCCAAATAGGGGTATATTTGTATCCCTTGAAGTCTGCAGTAGGCAATTACTGATGCCAGGCATTTCGTGAATACTCTGGGCGCAGTAGATAAGCCAAAGGGCAATGCACAGAATTGATAATGGGTTGAACCTGCAAGAAATCTGAGGTATCTTCTGCAATTTTGTCTGATTGGGACATGCAGGTATGCCTCCTTGAGGTCCAATGTTACCAGCCAAGACTCCTTGCCCAGCATGGGAAGAAGCTGCTGTAGAGTGAGCATCTTGAATTTTGGTACAAGTAGAAATGGGTTTAGGATGGATAGGTCCAGAATAGGTCTCCAATCTTTTCCCTTCCTTGGTACCAGGAATAGTCTGGAATAAAAACCTTGACCTTGTTCGTGCGTAGGTACCTCTTGAATAGCTTTCATGTCTATAAGATCTGTAATTTGCCTTTGTGCCTCTGCCCTTTGATTGTGTGGCAGGTTTGGCATGCCTCTCATTTTTGGAAGGGAGTGAAAATGGAATCTGTAGCCTCTGTTTATAATGTCCAGGATCCATTTGTCTTTTGTGACAATATGCCAATTTTTTGAAAATAATGCCAGTTTTCCTCCTAAGGGTGCTGCCATTTGAGTCTTGCTTGGCATGCAAAGGGGAAAGTCATTGGGCTTGCTTTCTGAATGATTGCGAGTTATCCTCACCACCTCTTTGTGCAGGAGCTTGCCATTGTCTGCCTCTAAACGATCCTTGGGATTGTCCTCTGCCCCTCGGGCACCTGTATCTACCTCTTTGGGGTCTGTCCGTGGCTGGAAAGGACCAATTTTTGGAAGGCCAATTTCTACTGAAACGTGGGGGTTGTACCTGTAGAAAATCTTTCACAGTTTGCATTGATTTAGCCTTTTCCTCCATTTTCCTTAATACCTCCTCAGCATTAGCACCAAATACTACATCCTTTTGTAGAGGGGCATCAAGTAATTTAGCTTTGACATGATCAGGCAAGGTTTGTTCCTTGAGCCAGGCATGTCTACGTATGACTGATCCTGTAACAGCAGCTCTACATGAGGCCTCTAGAGCATCAAAACCACATTGTAAGGTATGCTTACCCACTTGTTCTGCACTATGCATCAAATCCTGCAACTCCTTCAAGTCTGGTTGTTCAGGTTGTGATATTTTACTTTTCAATTGTGATAACAAAAACTGTTGGTATTTTAGCATATGGAAATGACAGTTTAAGGCCCTCATGGTTAAGGTAGCTGAGGTATATACCTTTTTTCCCCACCTTTCTAAGGATCTGGAATCTCTCTTGGAAGGTAATGGATTTTTCGCAGTGGAGGCCTTAATTCCCTTGGGGCCCTGTGAGATGGTTTCTGGGTCAGCAGCATGGCTTTTGTAAAGAAATTGGTGTGAGTCAGGAACCCTGTAGTACCTGTCAGGCTTGACTGGGGCTGGAGGCAGAGAATCTGGGTTAAGGCAGGCCTCCGAGTAAACATCATCTAGGATGTCCAAGATAGGAGGTATAGCCAGAGGCCTGTGCTGAGGTAGCAAGAGAAATTCCCTAAGCCTTTTCTTGGAATCTGAATAATCTTGGCCTTCCCAGTGGAAGTGTTCCCTTAAGGTATGCAAAGTTTCCCCAAATGAATAATCCTCTGGGGGGGATACAGAAGGAGTGGACTCCTCTGCATTAGAGTCTTCAAAAGGGGAGTAAGAATGTTCCTGATCATCAGAGTGCTCTGAAATAATAGAGCCCTGATCAGAGGAGGGGGATTCTTCCTCCACTCTGGGCCTTTGTCCGTGGGGTTGAGAACCCCTGATAAGAGTAATTAAATCCTCAGCCATTTTAAGCATCTGTTTTTTAGGCATGGGGCCTGGAGATGGGCCCTGTGTAGCTTGTCTCTTAGAATGCATGGCTGCTTTAGACTTAGTGAAAGCCTTAATGGAAAAAGAAGAGGAAGGTCTGAAGACACCTTGAGTGGAGGAAGACCTGTCCACATTTTGAGGTTCAACGCCAGGAGTGGCTTCGGTATCTGTAGTCGGGGTGTGGGCTGAGGAGCCTGCGACCTCGGGCACAGGAGACACCGCCAATGAAGTGTCGTCGGTAGTCAGGGGCTGCGTAGGTGCCTCGCTGAGAACCGGACCACGTGTAGTCGGCTTTGGCGTGGTGTCGGTAGAGGCCGCGAACCTCGTGTGTCGGTCCTTATCTTTGCATTTTTTAGACAAAACTGGAGTCGGAGTATCCGACGACATAATATAGTTAAATGTTTTTCCAAAATAATGCTGGGCGAACTCCGCCCGACGCTTAATGGTGCGTTTGTTGAATGTAGCACAAAAGCGACAGACCGAGACGTCGTGGTCTGGGCCTAAACAAGGTATACAGACGGAATGGAAATCCTTATGCGGTTTTTGCTTCCCACATGAAATACAATTATTAACTTTGTCTGACATCGGTCTGAGGCAAGAAAAGTTTCCCCAACGGGGTACTTAGCTTTCAAGAAGACTTCGGTTTCCAAATTTTCGTAATTTCAGGAGCTGGCCGGCCGGCACTTGCGAACTGCTTCTGCTTCGGGCACCGCGCGGCAAGAAAGACTGAAGAAAATGGCGTCGGCTGGTTCCTTTATACCCCTGTCGCACTGACGTCAGGGAAGAATGACGACAACCGACGCCGGACCTAGACTTTGGAATTCGGCCGACCGAGGACCCGCATGATGGCAGGAGAACCCATCTGTTATGACTGCAGCTGTATGCACGATGAACATCTGCTCCTGCCTCGGCAAGAAAGACTGATGTAATGGTGTCAGCTGCCTGTTTTTCTATCCCTGACAACCTGATGTCAATCCTGGAGCGACAGCATCCGACGCAAAATACTAAGTCTCTGGTATTCGGGCCGACTGAGGGCTACCTGCAGGTGGATAACCCAAGTGTGATAACTGCACCAGTGAAACACAAAGAACATCGTTAGTTCCCAGTGCCTCTTATCAAGTAGAGTCACTACAGTGACCCCTTGGGTGAACTTTCTATTTCCCATCCACTCATCAAGATTTCTCTTAAAGACGGCCAGTGAGGTGCTCTGCTTGACATGTATGGGAAGTCTATTCCAGAGCATGGACAGTCTCTGGGTTATGAACCTGTCTCTCCAGCATGTTCTGTTGATTGTGGTAATGAGGCTGAGGTCTCTGGAGCATGTGGTGAGGAGGCATTTGGATTTCTCTAGATGTAGCATTTCTAACAGAGATGGGTCAGACATGGCTTTGTAAGCCAAGCACAGATAGCCTCTTAGCAGATGAAATGAGACAGAGAATAGCTGGAATATTTTGAGTCTGTCCATGTAGGACATATGTTTAAGGCCTAGGATCCTCTTCGTGAGGTACTTTTGTGGCCTTTCCAGCTGTTGCATGTGCCTAGTGAGGTACATGCCAAATGGGGCATTATACTCGATGATTGGCATATTGAGGGAAGAGTAGAGACAGATGATGACCTCTTTCTTCCTGGATGCAAAACCCTTGGTAATGAGATGTGCAACACAGGACTTTCTGACCACAGTGGTAATGTGGTGGTCCAAGGAGAGGTTGCTGTCAACCTGTGTCCCCAGATCTCTTATAACGCCTTCAGTGTTCAGTGGGCTCCCATCGATGTGGTAAATAGTGGGAACTGAGTTTTTCCCAAAGGGGATAACAATGCATTTTTGGCATTAAGCTTAAGGCCATGGTTTCAACACCAGTCATTGGTCTCAGTGAGGCCTTTCTGTAGGCTGTCAACATCACTTGGGGAGTTAATAATGGCTCCCAGCTTGCAGTCGTCTGCGAATTTGGTCAGCCAGAGTCCCTCCATGTTGGCCTGGACTTCTGAGAAGTAGATGCCAAACAGGAGAGGACCCAGGACTGATCCCTGTGGGACTCAGTTAGTGACTGGTCGGGAGTCCACTACTTTCACACTGTAGGTTCTGTGAGCCAATTTGCAACCCACCTAGTGATATAGGGGTTGATGCCTAGTTTGGTGAGTTTATCAATAATTCTTGAGTGAGGAATGGTATCAAAGGCCTTGGCCACATCAAGGTAGGCTGTATGAACTGCCTTGCCCTCATCCACAGCTCTGGTGATTGATTCAAAGAAGTCAACCAAGTTGAGCAGGCATGATCTACATTTCACAAACCCAAATTGCGTGGGATATAGAGGTTGGAGATTCCCTATACCCTTATTAATTAGGACCATACTGATGCACTCCATAGTCTTACATATCAGACTCATCAGCCTAATGGGGAGATAATTCCCAGGATCTGCAGTCGCTCCCCCTTTATGGAGAGGGATGACTGTAGTAGTGTGCCATTCAGTAGGGACAAAGCCTGAGGTGAGGTTTTAATAGAACAGGGCACACAGATGTGATTTCAGTACACTTTGTAGTTCATGTAGAACACATCCAAGGGTATTGTCGGGTCCAATGGAAGCTGTATTCTTGGTCTTGGACAATGCAGCTTTAACCTATGCTGCAGTAATGCTAGGTGCCTGGCATTCCTCCTGTATTGTGACTGGTCCTTGGGGGGGGGGGGGGGGGCAAAATTGGCACTGAATCTGTCAGCCAGTATATGTTGGCAACATCTGTTGGCTTAGTATAGGAGGTACAATTGTGCAGTAACTCAGAGCAAACCTGGGTATTGCCATTGAGATTCTTGATATAAATACAAAAGGCTTTGTGGTTGTTTTTAGTGTCTGCTGCTATTCTACCTTCATAGCTGGCTTTAGAGGTTTTGATGAGGGATCTCAACTTTTTGTTGAGGCTAATAAAGAAGTTTTTCCAGTCCTGGGACTTTACCTTTTTCCGCAACAGTTTCTTCCTTCTGTTGTAGAGTTTATTAATAGCAGGGGACCACCAGATTGTCTTCCTTTTTTTTGGAGCAGAGTGTCTTGGTTTTGTTGGGTATGGTTTCATGCATTTATCTACGTGTTTGTACAATGCATTGGTGTATGATTCGGCAGTCATGCATCTATTTTCCATTGACATGGGTGCCGTGAAATTAGCCACCTCTGTTTTTAGGAGCCCAAAGGCAGCTTTGGAGAAGTTTTTCATGGTGGTTACCTTTGCAGGGGGTGTGGGTGAGATGTGGATTTCCATGGTGATTAGTTTGTGGTCGGATCTAACCAGGGAGGAATTGACTATTGGTATAGAGCGACGGTTGCCCATGTTAGTAATAACCAGGTAAAGGATGTTGCTTCCTCTAGTGGGGGTAAGAATGAGCTGGTCTAGGGCATTCATTTCCGAAACCTACTTTGTCCAATTTAAGGCTTAAGGGAGCCACATCCTATCCTAAAAAACAATGGGCATGAATGCAAGAATCAGCTCTGGACAGGATACAAGTTCACCACAGAACAGACACATTCTCTCAAGCACAGTGCATGTACATCTTGGGCAACTTTAGCAATGCCAATGCACTTACTCACTTGTCTTTAAAATGTGGGAGAAAATGTGAGCCCTTGGTTAAAACCTTTGTAGACAGAAACAGGAGATGCCAACTCTACACAAAAACACCTCAAAAAGGAATCAAAATGATGAACCAAGCATTGCAAAACAGCCTACAAATACAAATCATACACAGTGACATCAGAAATTTCTTCATCTGCATAATACGCTAGAAAAATAGTTTGCTATCCATAAATCTATTTTTGTAAAACTATTTAGATCAATCAGTGCTTTACTTATTTATTTATAATTCCTCTGCACAACCATATTCTCTCTCACCAGTATCTGCTGCCAGTCTCAAAAAAGGCCTACACTACAGACTACCAAGCATTAGTAGCCACAAACACACACAGACTGTATGCTCACTGACACAGGAGCTAGCTAAATTATGGCTTCAGCTGCTCACTGTGCAGTGCAGTGACAATGCGTTACCAGTCCATTAAAGGGATTTTTTTTTTTTGCTCAAGTACTGCTCTTGATCATCAAGCTCATCACCCAACGGGTGCTCTACTGACCGACACATTCCCGCTAGGTGAAATCCGTATGTCTCATTCATTCACTGGGAATAAAGGAGTAATGTCATAATCTGTGAGGAGGACTGGGCTTTATTCTCCTTTTCCCTAGCTCTCCAGGCATGCTCATGATCATCATAGGGGTTAGAATGCAATGAGCCAATGCAATGCACACCACACTTTTGTGCGATGTGATCAGTTGGTCTTGACAGTTTGTAGATAAGTACATCCATATGATCCCTGGTCTAATTGGGAGTTCTACAGAGTGTACCATAAGTACATGCCCCACCCCTCCCTCCAAAGGCAGGTAATCAGGTTAAGCCTCATCATTTATCTCTTCCATATAACAGCTCCAGTAACTGTCGTAGCTGTGAGCTGAACTCAGGGTCACCTGGTCCACAGTCATAATTTCATAACTTTCTCTCTATATACCAATGTAGTTAGCTATCATTAAAGGAAAGTTACCACAGATTTCAGAAAAAAAAATGTCTCATGGCTAAGGTATTCAAGTAACAACTAACAGTCTACACAAAACATGCTGTTCATGGTTATACAGTTCACAGGGCTCATTAGTAGATTAGCAGGCATTCAGTCTAGGAAACGTAAATAGCTTTGCCCAAATTCCCAGTAGCCCCAAAGCAGTATCTGGTTAAGTGGCTTGCTCAATGTCACACAGTAAGCAACTGGGGACTTGGGAGAATCAAACCCTGTACAACAGGAAGTAGCTTGTTAAGAACTTATAAAGTACAGTTTTGTACCTACCATAAATGTAGATGTCCGAATTGGATAGCATCTGCAGTCATAACAACTGGGTTGTCCTGTCGTCAGGCAGCCCTTCAGTCGGCCGGATTCCAAAGTCCGGGTCCGGCTTCGGCTGATGTCGCACTTCACCCGACGTCATCTCTGTTGGCCTTCGGGTATATAAGCATCAGCCGACGCCATTTTCTTCAGTGTTTCTTGCCCCAGATGCCAGAAGCCCTCTAGAAGGCTAAAAATTTTGGATAGATGCCAATGTTTCCAAAAGATAGAGGTAAACACAAAAATAGGCATGTATGTACATAAATACAAACAAATACACCATGAAAGAAGTCCCCCCACAAGCTAGCTATTAGAAGGGTAAACACCCTAGGAGTACCACAGAGGGGAAGGAGGGAGGGTAATCCTGACTGCAGATGCTATCCAATTCGGACATCTACATTTATGGTAGGTACAAAACTGTACTATGTCCTTCATGGATGCATCTGCAGTCATAACAACTGGGTAGAATACCATAGCCAACTAGGGGAGGAGGATAAAGGTAGATTATGGTGTGTTTAGGATCCCTTGCAGTACAGCAGTGGCAAACCCTGCTCGGGATCTGGAATATAGAGGTAAATTATAATGCTTGGCAAATGTATGCACGGAGGTCCAAGTAGCCGCCTCAATAATGTCTTTGGTAGCCACTCCTCGTAAGAAGGCTGTGGTAGTGGCTGTTGCCCTTGTAGAATGAGGTCTTATGTTCTGTGGAATTTGCTTTCCATGGAAGGAGTAACAGAATCGTATGCAATTTCCTATCCATTTGGAGATTGTCTGTTTGGAAATAGCTTTTCCTTCCCTTCCTGTTGCATAGGCTACAAAAGTTGGTCAGTCTTTCTGCTATTTTTGTTCTGTCCAAGTAGTAGCGTAGCTGTCTATGTACATCCAAGGTATGCAGTATTCTTCCCCTCTGTTTTGTGGGTTGGGAAAGAAGGTAGGTAGGTGGATTGCCTGGTTTAAGGACACTCTGGACACCACCTTAGGCATAAATGTAGGATTAGTCCTCATGGACACTCTATCTTGGTGGAAGATTAGAAAGGGTTGCACTGCCATTAAGGCCTGTAGTTCTGAAACCCTCCTTGCTGAAGTAATTGCCAGTAGGAAAGCAGTTTTCCATGACAGGTGTTGCAGGTCTGCTGTTGCTGCTGGTTCAAAAGGTGATAGAGTCAATTTTTCTAGCACAAAGTTCAAGTCCCAGAGGCTGGTAATGGTGGTTTCCTTGGAGGTTTTACATTCTTGATTCCTCTGAGGAACTGCCTGAGCAAAGGGTGTGAAAAAACAGGTGGATCAAAGCTGTATTCTGCTGAAATAGCTGATGCATGAATCTTGATGGAGGAATAGGATAGGCCTGAATGAAGTAGTTCGGCCAGATACTCCAGAATGTTGGGCATATCTATGTTTGATACATCTTTACCTCTTTCTGAGCTCCAAATGACAAACCTTTTCCATTTCCCAGCATAGTTTCTTCTTGTTGAAGGTCTGCGTGCTTCAAGAATAATGTCTTTAACTCTTTGTGAAAGCTGTGGATTAGCAGCTGCTATGTGATGTTCCATGCAGTCAGTTGCAACGTTTTTAGGTTTGGATGCATGGTGCTGTAGTTGTTCTGAGTTAGCATCAAAGGCATCAGCGGTATTGGCCACATATTGTTCCGAGACATGCTCCTCAGCAGTGGGTACCAATGTTGTCTTGGCCAGTTTGGAGCTATCAGGATTATCCTTGGACGTTCCTCCTTGATTTTTAGTAATACTTTGTGTATCAAGGGAAGAGGTGGGAATGCATATGCTGTTAGTCCTTTCCAGCTGAAGGAGAGCGAGTCCACTTTCCATGCTAGTGGGTGGAATGTCCTTGTGCAGAATTTTTTGAGCTGGTGATTGAGAGGTGATGCGAATAGATCTATCTGAGGCATTCCCCATTTCTTCGAGATGGTCTTGAAGATGTCCGGGTGCAGCTGCCATTCGTGGACATCCGATGTAGTCCTGCTTAACATATCTGCTAGAGAGTTTTCTTTTCCTGGTACAAATATTGCCTGTAACTGGATGTTGTAGCTGAGTGCCAGGGTCCACAGCTCCAAAGTCATTCTGCATAGGGGGTAGGAATGAGTGCCTCCTTGTTTGTTGATGTACCACATGACTGTGGTGTTGTCTGTCCTTATCATCAACTGGCCTTCCTTGAGAAATGGTCTGAACTTTTGGATTGCCAGTTTTACTGCCAGCATTTCTTTTAGGTTGATGTGCAGGTGAAGTTGGTCCTGTGCCCACAATCCTTGCACGCATTTGTCCAGCATATGTGCCCCCCATCCCATGTCTGAAGCATCTGTTGTGATGGTCTGGCTTGCTTGACCTTTGCGAAAGGGCAGGCCTGGGTTTGACTGGCATGCGTGAGCCCACCATAGGAACTCCTGTTTTAAGCATGGTATTAGTGGAATTTCCGTTTCTAGGCTGTGTCTGTGTTGGGACCATAAATTCTTTAGGTACCACTGAAGCTTTCTCATATGTAGTCTGGCAAATGGAACCAAGATTATGCATGATGCCATGAAACCCAAGGCCTGCAGTACCTTTCTTGCTGTTAACTTGTTCAGATTTGTTAGTGCCAAGAAGTAAAGAGGGAGTTCTTTTGTTTTTCTGTAGTTAGGAATGCCATTTGCCTTACTGTGTCCAATTCCGCTCCCAGGAAAGTCCTTGTCTGGGATGGTATCAGCCTTGACTTTTGTAAATTGACTGTGTATCCCAGTGCTTGAAGCAAGTAAATGACCCTTTGTAAATCTGTTGTCAGCTTGCTTTTGTTGTCCCCTTGTATCAGACAGTCGTCCAGGTATGGATAAATTTGAATTCCCTGTAGTCTGCAATGGGCGATTACTGATGCCAGGCATTTTGTGAATACTCTGGGCAGTAGATAAGCCAAAGGGCAATGCTGAGAATTGATAGTGCTCTGATCCTGCAAGAAATCTGAGGTATCTTCTGCAGATAGGTCGAATGGGGACGTGCAGGTATGCCTCCTTGAGATCTAGAGTTACCAGCCAACACTCCTTGCCCAGCATGGGAAGAAGTTGCTGTAGGGTCAGCATCTTGAATTTTGGGACAATGATGTAAGTATTTAGGGTAGACAGGTCTAGAATTGGTCTCCAACTTTTTTCCTTTCTTGGAACTAGGAATAGTCTGGAGTAGAACCCTTTCCTTGCTCTGCTGTTGGCACTTTTTCCACAGCTCTCATGTTTGCTAATTCCATTATCTGTTGTAGAGCCTCTGTTTTTTGATTTGGAGGTAGGTTTGGCATTCCTCTTTGACTGGTAAAGTGTGGAAGTGGAACCGGTAACCTTGATCTATGGTTCGTAAAATCCACTTGTCCTTTGTTATGTGGTGCCAGTTTTTGAAAATAAGGTTAGCTTTCCGCCTAGAGGAGCTGCTATTTGTTCCCTGGTTGGCGGGTTTAGGTTTAAGTCACTGTGGCTGTGTTGATGTAGAGGCAGGTGTTGATTCTGTGCCTCTGTTGTTACCTTGCCACTGTCGTCCTCTGTAGGCACCTCCTCTGGATTGGTTTCTGCCTCTGGAACGTCTATTCCTGCCCCTTTGAGGTCTTGTGGAGTCAGGAAAGGACCAATTTTGGCAGGCCAGTTCCTGCTAAACCTTGGGGTTGAACCTGCAAGAATTCTTTAACTGTCTGGACTGATTTTGCCTTTTCTTCCATTTTCTTCATAACCTGCTGGGCAGGTGTACCAAACAAACTTGATTTATCCATAGGAGCATCAAGCAATTTAGATTTAACATGATCCGGTAAAGCTTGCTCCTTTAGCCATGCATGCCTTCTAATTACTGTGCCAGTCATGGCTGATCTAAATGAAGCCTCCAGTGCATCATAGCCACATTTTAAAGAATGGTTACTAACCTGCTGTATGTTATTTACCATTTCTAATACATAATTCTTATCAAGAGATTCATCAGTGGTTAGCTTTTTAGTTAACTGGTCAAGCATAAACTCTTGGTATTGTATCATGTGAAACTGACAATTTAAAGCTCTAGCTGAAAGAGTGGCTGAAGTGTAAACTTTTACCCCATCTGTCTAATGACCTTGCTTCCCTTTCAGAAGGAACAGGGTTTTTAGCTATAGTCGCATGCTACTGCCTTGGGACCCTGGGATATAGTTTCGGGTCGGCAAGAGGGCCTTGTAGAGGTGGTGATGAGTATCTGGTACCCTGTAAAATCTGTCTGGTTTGGCAGGGGCTGGGGTAAAGAATCTGGAGCTGAGCAGGCATCATTGAAAGCATCACCCAGGGCAGAGAGAACAGGAGGGATACCTAAGGGCCTGTGCTGTGGTACGTGCAACAAGGTCCTAAGTCTTCTCCTGGAGTCTGAAAAATCCTGTTGCTGCCAGTGGAACTGTTCTCGCATCGCATGCAAGGCTTCCCCAAAGGAGAATTCTTCTGGAGGGAAGCAGCTGGAATGGATTCTTCAGCATCAAAATCTTCAAAATTGGAGAAAGGAGCCTCTGGCTGGTCAGTTATGTCTGATTCATCAGCAGAATCATCAGAGGACACTGGCTCAGGGGCTCTGCCCTAGGTCTCTTTCTGGGGCTGAGAGGCCCTGTCTGGGTGAGATTGAGATCCTCTAATTAATGAAATTAAATCTTCTGCCAAGGTAAGCATTTGAGAACTGGCAGAGGGCCTGGTGGAAGGGGTTTAACAGGCACTGTTTTAGTAGTCTTGGCTGCTTTAGCCCTGGCGAAGGCCTTAATGGACATGGCTGCTGGAGGCCTAGCAGCACCACGTGCTGGGGTAGAGACATCCAAGGGAATGGTGTCTGATAAGTCAGTGGTAAGCACCGTAGTGGGTAAAATTTCTGAGGCCGATTCAAGAGTGTTAGCAGGGACCTCAGTTGTAGTGATAGTTTCAGGTGTAGTTTCACCTGTTTTCCCGGTTCCGCCCGAAACCGAGACACTCGCGGTTTGCTTAACCATGGTTTCGGCCGAAACCGCGGACCGCGAATGTCGGTCTTTTTCTTTGCGTTTTTTGGCAGAATGCGAAGTCGCAGGGTCCGGCGGCATAATGTACGCAAAGTCAGAACCGAAAAACTGTTCTGCAAACTCTGACCGGCGCCTAAGCGTTCGTCGGTTGAAAGAAGCACAGGACGAACAAGCTGCTACGTCGTGGGCTGGGCCTAAACAGGGCAGGCAGTAAGAGTGGAAATCTTTATGAGGTATTTGTTTCCCACAGGTTAAACAATTATTAACTTTTTCTGACATCGGCTGAGGCAAGAAAGAGTCCCCAACGGGGTACTTAGCTTTAGAAGTCTTCGAAGTAGTATTCGGTAGAAGTAATCTCTGGATCCGACCGACCGGCACTTGCGAACAGCTTCTGCTTCGGGCGCCACGCGGCAAGAAAGACTGAAGAAAATGGCGTCGGCTGATGCTTATATACCCGAAGGCCAACAGAGATGACGTCGGGTGAAGTGCGACATCAGCCGAAGCCGGACCCGGACTTTGGAATCCGGCCGACTGAAGGGCTGCCTGACGACAGGACAACCCAGTTGTTATGACTGCAGATGCATCCATGAAGGACATCCTTGATTATGTGCACTAATTGCCTATCATCATCACGGTACGTACTGTGGGAGAAGCAGCAGCAATGCAGCTTCCTGCTCTTGCAAGAACATACATAAAAAGAAGGCACACAGCTATGAAGTTTAAGGCATTTTTAAATAACTATTTCTAGATTATCCATCAGGTTCATAGGTTCATAGATTAGTACATATCAGCTTAGCAGCATGTCTTTCATTGAGGTTCTACTTCTACTCACTTGCACAGCTGTCTCACTCCTGAGCACCTTCAATCCTGATACATACTCACGGACAATTAAATGAGCAATTCTGACAAGAGTATAAATCGGTGGTATCTGGTTTCCAAGCCAGTGATACATGCAGTACATGACACTGTGCCCTCTCTTTAGTCTGCAGTCACGTCACCACAAAATGATCATCAGCTACGGGACACATTCAGCATTTCATGCACTCCTTCCAAGTATGTCTAATTATTTGCTACCTTGTAAAACAGGCATGTAATAAATTGTATAACAAAATGAGTAGTAATACTTCACTTCAAAGTATGTGATTCTTTTGGGCTGAATAATTCAATGTAAAGTAATGACAAAGATGCAGGTTTCCAGCCTACAGAAAACTGCAGTAATGCTTCACTTTACCTCCACTGTCAAAGGCACCAAGAAACCAGTCTCTGGCTAGTGATTTGGATGCTGAAGAAGCCAGAAAGAGGGATGGGAAGGAGCAGCTTTTTGCAGGCTTGCCCATTCTTGCACAGAGAAGATTTGCCCACAATCTGATGTCCTCTGTGAAGGGAATGGTGTGAAAATTGTGCAGCAGACCGCATTTCAGCAGTGATAGGGGAGGGTCAGAGCTAACTGTGATAGACTGTGGTAATATGCACAATATCAGTAGATGCACATGGTTACAGCATACGAAAAACAAATCCCTAGAGTTCAGGATACTGTAAGCTATGCTGCCAGCTGCTCTGCTCCACCCCTCCTCCCCTTTCTGACATGTCACTGGTGTGGCCTCAACCCCAGGGGATAATACTGGGAACATCAAGGTAAAAAGAGCTATAGGAGTAGCCTTAGAGAGCAGTGGTCTATAACTCTTAAGGAGAATCAGTTTGGGATTCAAAGTCATACTGATCAAGCAGGAGCAGTGCCTCAACTATCCACAACCAAAATTCTATGACAAAGTTTGATGCACCTTTTGTTCCCCCACCCTTACATCTAACAGTAACTTTTACAGATACAGAAGTTATGTACTTATCATATAGCTGAATCATTCCTTCCTATTCTGTCCAATACAGCTGATGGGTTATTGAGCCACTTGTTAGATCTGATTAACCACTTCAGTTCTCCAGCCTTGAGATCCTTTAAAACTTTTTCTTCCGATAATCCCTGTGGGTATCCATTCTCTTCAGATTAAGTTTGCTACCTACAACTGATAACAGACATTATGGATGACATCAAGACAGATCTGCTTAGCTTGTCTGCAAGGTAGATGGTCCTTCCCAGACAGTGGGCTGTGATCAGAAAGTAATGCAAAGCTATCTTCTACTACTGGACCATCATGGCCTTTCGACAAAGGGGGTAAAGCTGGGCAAAAAGTACCCAATGTGTAAGCCCACTTCCTGATTCTGTCACTGCCCTTGACTACTTGTTGGGTAGATGAACTGTGTGCTGCTCTATTTTACTGTCTGCTGTTACAGTTAAAGAATCTATAAGGAATCCCTCAGATTAGTGCTGTCTATCCTCTGGTGGCAGAAGAATTTTGTCTGGCTTCTTGGGAATGGCTTGAGAAGAACTGGGTTCCTACTATGCCCTCCTGATGGCCAAGTTTGTAGACAATTGCCAGGAGGGGCCACACAGGAGGAAGAGAGTACAGAACGATATACCTCAAATAATGCCTTCTTATCCTGAGAGGCTGGGTCCATGGGTTATGATCGGATCTGCCACATCAATTCAAGCATTTCACCAAAATTGGCATATTCTGGCGGAGACTGGGAGAACTCTCTCTATCATCCAAATTGGTGTCAGATGTTATAGCCTCAGTAAGAGATTCAATATGCCCCCCTCTAGCACATCCTCTTTCTTGGTAAAGTATGTGGAAGAGCGATAGACTCCTCAGAGGATTCCAAATGCACCTGTACAGGCTTCTTTGAGGCCATCTCTTCTACTCTGACCTTGGGATGGGTTATGAATGTGTTGTAGCACAGACTGCAGGGTATCAGGTGGAACAGACAACACCGCTGGAGGCTGTACAGGTGTTCTTGAGGGAGAGGCAACCATAGCCACCATAATATGAAAAGCCAATCCCATGTCTGCCAGCGCAGCATTTGCCACCCAGTATAAGTGTAGAGGAAGGAACTACCGACTCTGACAAACTGAAGGTTTTGAGGTGTAGACAAGTACCGATGTCTGAAAGGCAGAAGAACCAGACAACGAGAAGGGTGCCAAAAACCTGGCATTGACTAATCAATCAGTCTTGAGACACTGTCAACATTGAGGGTCATGGTATAGAATGAATGAAATGCAAAAGCACAGGCACCAAGGAAGAGGTACTGATTGGTGTCAGTCATACAGGCTCTAGGAGTTGACTCAGCCCCCAAACCACTGTTTTGGTTACTAGATAATAACAGGGTCTCTCTTTGATGGTGCCGATGGGGTGAGATCTCTCTGTAGTGGAGTGAAAAGTCAGGTCTAATCTAGACATTTTCAGTGCTAATGAAGAGCCTGGTTCTTCAGCCTTCCATTTTCTGGAATCTGAAGTCTTATCTGGGTCCTTTTGTTTTTCTCTTTCCTGGATTTCTCTAGAGATGGCTTGGGTAGAAGTTAGCCTTTAAGAATAATGTTGTTCTTTCTATGGACAAAGAGTGAAGACCGAAGACCCTGAAGACTGAGCAGTCCACTGAAAGGTGTTTTTGCTCCAATGCAAAGCACTTGTGTGTCCTAAGGCAGAAATTTATGGTAATTTGGCACATTTTCTGAAGATCTTGTCTTGTTTTTCCATTGTACAGTACTAAAACAGATCTCTATATATAGACACACACACACACACACACACACACACACACACACACACACACACACACACACACACACAAAAACTGCCAGCAGTACACAGACAAGAAAGATGCTACAGTGACGATCCAAATTTGTAAAAACTTGCTGTAACAACAGAAACAACAATGGTCCCAAAACACCTTAAAAACTATGTACACTAATCTGCTATGTACGTGTGTCTGTGTGTGTGTGCATGTATGTATACGTGTGCGTATATATTTGTGTATATGTATTATATAAGTATCAAATAAACTCCAAATGTGCTTATTAAACAATGACGTTCCTTAGTCCCACAATAAACAACTGGTTTCACCATAAGGCTTTTTCAGCACAGTGATATTTAAAATACTTCCAGAACAATGCATGCGACATAAAATGAAACATTAAAAAACGAGCTCAGGAAATGTAATCATGTAAGCAAAATCTCATAAATACTGCCAAAAAAGTTAAAGTTAATTTTAGAAAATACAGAACTTGTTGCTTGATAAGTGGAAATAATTCCAAATTTGTCCTATGACAAGCGGCTCTATGATTCAACAGTCAGACTGTACAGACTGGATGAATATAATCTATAAATGGTAGTGCATGCATACTGTCCTTAATCATCTTCTTCTTTCGGCTGTTTCCGTTAGGGGTCGCCACAGCAGATCACCTGTTTCCATTTCTTCCTGTCCTCTGCATCTTGCTCTGTCACACCAACCACCTGCATGTCCTCTCTCACCACATCCATAAACCTTATCTTAGGCCTTCCTCTTTTCCTGTTACCTGGTAGCTTCATCCTTAGCATCTTTTTCCCAATATACTCAGCATCCTTCCTCAGCACATGTCCAAACCAACTGTCCTTAATAATAATAATAAAAAAAATACACACCATCCTGGAAGGAGGTATTACCATTACCCTAAACATATGCTAAGGAGGAAAATCCTATACCTTCTGCCTGTGCTGTGCATGATTAAGTATATGATAAGCAAGATTCCTTAGAGTAAGGGTCTCTCACCTCTGTAAACTGCCACATTTTCTCCTGAGCTATTCTATCCACATCAGACATATCTGGTCTCGTAAGATGTGAACAAGATATGTATGAAACACTGTAGCAAATGCTTCTACCACCATCACTTGTGCTTGAGAGCCCTAATTTACCACATTAATTATACTTACATGGCTCACTTCTTTGTTCATAGCTGCTCAGTTCTACTTACCAACCTCTGTAATACCTGTGCACTACTGTATTATTCTACATACTGTGAATATTACAACACATAAAGGTTTAGTCTTCTTTCACCCATTTTTCTATAATGACTAGTTCACCCTTGAAAAGGGTCATGGACCTGAGGGATTTATCTGGTTACTAAATGAAACTTTACTTTTTTCCACTCTTATTCCCTTCATTTCTTGTTGGCTTGTTTTGTACTGTCACACAATATTTACAGTTTTTATTAAAATATTTTGCATTTGGAAAACATCCATATACTGTAGCTAATATTAGTACTAAATACAGATTATGTTCTTCCTTCTTTATCACCCACTCCATTATTCCAAAGGCCAGGTGTGAGCTTAATATTAGCTCACAAATAAAGTCAACATCCTGTGTTGAAACAGTCCATTATAAAAAATTTCCTGCTGATACAGGAAAACAATATGCTGAAACAAAGGTACTGTTACTTTGCTCTCTGACTCTCACTTAGACATTAAACTTGTATAGCATACCGACTGAGTAGATTCTAAACTTCAGCATGCAATTTATTTCTAAATGAAATTTGAAGGGAATCCTGAGAGAAACAGGAGAAAACTTTTTTATTATAAAGATAACTCTTCTGGCTGTGGCTCGCATGACTTCTTTAACATAGTTGTTTATATGCAGACTAGTATAAAACTTCTATTCTGACACAGTAACTATACTACCAAAAAGAAAAAAATACATGTGAACAAAATCTCTGTAACTAAATGAAAGCCCAAATGGAATTTTTCTGTTAACAAAGACAAATAAATAAGTAACTTTAATGCATCATACCTTATGACATTTTTTCTCCTTAAATGAGAGATGTGAAAAAAAATCAGAATATCTACACGGTTTCAAATACAGTACAACCTTCTAAGTGCTTACCAAACTAAGCTAGATTACTGATGAAATGTGCCACTTTCCAAAACAGCACAGAGACACCAGAATGGATTTTTTTAGCTAGCTTTATGCCAAAGGCAATACTGGCTGTGACAATACTGAAGGACACCCTTCTAGTGATCATGTTTTAGATTTGTTTACTTTCACAACTGCAACCATCAGTGACCCTAGTACTGCAACTGGGTGTTGATTATTTACCTACAGCAGAACTGAAACAGAACCCAGTGACAGTTCAAAAGCAAATGTATTGCCAAATGAGCTATGATTACATTATGTCAAACCAAAATGTTCTGTCTGTGAGTAACAGCAGGAATGTAGTTACAAGAGCAAGTAAAATAGAGAGAACGGCACCAAGTAATTAAGCATATTACAGTACATTCACCAAGTGCTTACACTCTCTTCACAATGGCTTCATTACTACTTATGAAGTTACCACAAATGAAGGCAGGGAACTGTTTATGAAAAATTCAAAGTAACATTTTCTCTTTTCCCTGTTTTTTTCCTACTCATAATTACTGATATATTAAAAATGCAGCTTAAGTGACATCTAAAGGCATAACATTATGTTATGGATACTTAAAAACTACAATGAACGTGCTACATTTTTGGCCCAGCTCTGGGGCATAGGCTGAAGAAGCCCCAACTATGACTGCAGTAACCTGAACTCAATTAGTGGCTAGGGCACTGGTTAAGCCAAGCCCAGGGGAAAGGGGTGTGAAGGGCTCCTTCAAGAGAAGTATGTGCACCTCCACTTATACTCAACCCTCTGACCCAAGATGTACATTGCAGCTCAGAGCTCATGGAGTATGTAACGCTGCTATTACAGTGAGCCTAGGCTGCATCCCTTCCCCCAGAATGGACGAGCAAGTGTCAGACTCCCACTCACATCCTTTCCTAGTTGGTCCCTCCAGCAGCTGTGGCACTAGCTGAACATGGGCCATCTGAGGAGAAGTAAGGGCTTTATCTCTCTCTGCCACAAGGCCAGGTCCACATATACAGATACTGTTAGATTAAATCATATTAACTACTGCTTTTGCTCTGACTGACAGTATGTAGCATCTAAATATCATACACTTTCTCATCAGATCAGTGACACCAAGTGCACTAAATCACAGAGTTCACACATCTAAGCATCAACAATAAAAACAAATGAACTGGATGCATATTAAAAGTGTCAATTTGGCATCACAAAAATGTAGGCACATCAGGACCCTAACCCATAAAGTCACACACAAACTGTGCAAATCTGTGGGTGACTGCAAAGATGCCAAAACCTGAAATCACTCCACTACAATGTACCATGCCAATTATGCATGTAGAATGAACAGATATGAATACAGACAGACTAATGAATGAGCAAAGGGTTACAAGTTTGCAATATATTTGTGGCTTTCGTCACACAAATCTCCATGATGCATTAGAAAATGCAAGTTCTGCTCACACATTGTTTTAATCCAGACTGCCACCAAATTCAGCACAAGCTAAAAGTGTGGGCAAGTAAATTATTCAGGCAGAGTCAAGATTAAAAAAAAAGTGTACAACACAGGAATCGTATAGTTACTTGCAGTTTCTTGTAGTTTAAGAATAGCACAACTAATAGTGTGTAAACTTACACACGTTCATAAAAAATCTTTAATCTGTATGCTTTTTGAATATGTGTGTATAAGTATATGTGTGTGTGTGTGTGTGTATATATATATATATATATATATATATCTATACACACACACACACACACTGTGTGTGTGTGTGTGTGTGTGTGTGTGTGTGTGTGTGTGTATGTATATATATATACATACATGTACGTGTGCAATATATATATATATATATATATAAAATATATATATATACACACACACACACACACACACACACATGTGTGTGTGATATATATACACACACACACGCAAATATATATATATATATATATATATATATATATATATATATACATAGATAACCTCCCCCCCACACACACACATATATATTTATTTTTAGGTCGTTTTGCCCCCATGCCCGTCAACCATCAAGCCTTTCCTTAATCAGGCCAAGCTTTCACTGCCTGAATATTATATAACATTGGCAAGAATATCTGATAGAGTAAAGTTAAGGCATACTTAAGTAATGTTGTTTCCTTCAATTGTTCATTGACTATAAATCCTATTTCTCACTTAGAAGTAGCAATGGAATGGCCACAAGTGTTTGTGATCAGAACTGTAATAAGGGTACACACAAGACTTTATATCCTCCTTGCCTGAGCCAATGTAATAGAATCTATTTTCTTTAAGTTTTGCATTTCTTGTGGCCACGTAAAGGAAAGTTGTGTAAAATCTTACCATAACCTTAGATGTCCTTCTCTTCCATGTTGCAGTATTCTACATGTGGGTTTACCCTTCTTCCTCTCCAGTTCTACCGGCCAGGTTTCCAAAGATTTTCAGTCCCTCTAGGTACGTCAGACTTCTGACATGGCAGCAGAAATGTGGGCCATAAAAGTGACATCTGCACGCAGCAGCCCTCAGAAACTAAAAGAGGCCCCAGTCAGAGTCAGTCCTGTAAGGGCATAGCCTGTCCATCATCACACAGGAGAGCAAATGCAGTCTGACAAGAGGAGAAGATTGGGGGAAGGAATACTGCAACATGGAAGAGAAGGACATCTAAGGTTATGGTAAGATTTTACACAACTTTCCTATGTCCTTCTACTCCAATGCTGCAGTATTTGCCATGTGGGTGAGTGCCAAAGCTCACTGAGGATTGGGGAGTGGCCTGGATGATGTTTCCAGGAATCCATGCAGGACAGCCCTAGCAAACCTTGCCCTAGCCCTGGAGATATGGTCTAATTTGTAGTGTTTGGTAAAAGTGTGCATTGAGGACCAAGTGGCTGCCTCAAGAATGGCATTAGTTAGCCCCTTGAAAAATGCTCCGGAGGAGGCCATTGCTCTGGTGGAGTGGGCTTTGACGATGCCCTGCAAAGTCTTTCCATAGTGTAGGTAGAAGAAGGAAATGGCCCTGGAAATCCAGGCCGAGATGGTCTATTTGCTCACAACCTTCCCCAGGGCTCTTGGATGGAAGGCGACAACCAGTTGGTCAGATTTCCTAAAAGGTTTGGTTTTATGAGGATAAAACCTTAGGTATCTGTGGACATCTAGGGAGTGAAGTACTCTCTCACTATTCCCCTGTGGATTAGGGAAGAAGGTAGGCAATGGTTCAAAGACAGGTCATTCACTACTTTGAGAGTCAATGAAGGGTTAGTCCTGAGAGTCAGCCTGTCCAGGTGGAAGATTAGAAAAGGAGGTGTGGCCATAAGAGCTTGCAATTCTGAGACCCTTCTGGCTGAGGTCAGGGCTACCAGTAAAACAGTTTACCATGTGCAAAATTTTATGGGAGCTTTGTCTGCTGGCTCAAAGGGGGCTAGTGTGAGTTTTTCTAATACACAGTCAAGGTCCCAGGGGGGAGGGGAGGGTTTTCTGGGTGGTCTCAAGTGCAGTACCCCTTTTAGGAACAGTTTAGCAGGTAGTCTGGATGCAAGATGAGGCTCCAGGGGAAGGCAGGCAAAGAAAGTAGAGAGATGTGCTTTCACAGATGAGTATGACAGCCCTGTCAGCATAAGTAAACACAGGTACGACAGGATTAGAGGAATATCACTTTCCAGCGGTCAAACTGTCTTTTGTGGCACCAAATGGAAAACCTTTTCCATTTAGAGAGATAGAATTTCCTTGTGTTAGGTTTTGTGGCCTCCTGCTGGACAGTGAGCACGCCCTCATTATATAAGTGTCTGATTAGGATCAGAATCCTATCAGCCACAGGGTGAGGTGCACAGATTTCCACTGTAGGTGTACCCGGGTCCCCTTGTTCTGTGTGAGCAGGTCCACTGAATGGGGTAACTTGCAGTGATTAACCTTGGACAGGTAAAGAAGAAGAGGAAACCAGTGCTGTCTTGGCCAATAGGGGGTCACCAACAAGATTTTGGGCGAGTCCTGTGAATTTTCAGCAGGACCATTTGTATCAGTGGGAAGGGGGGAAATGTATACAGGAATTTCCCCTTCCAGGTTATGGAGAAGGCATCTGTTGCTAATGCCTTTGGGTCCTGTGTCCTGGTCCAGTAGCCAGAAAGCTGCCTGTTTAAGGAGGAGGCAAACAGGTCTATCTCTGGAATATCCCACTTGTGGACCATATTCAGGAAAACATCTCTTTGCAGCATCCATTCATGGTTGGTTGAGGTGGTTCTGCTTAGGTAATCTGTCTGGTTGTTGTGTAGGGATGGGATGTAGGCTGCCTGGAGGGTGATCCCCTATGTGGTAGGCAGTTCCCACACCTGTAGAGCTAGTCTGCATAGAAGGTAGGATTTGGTCCCTCCCTACTTGTTGAGATACCACAGGACTGTGGTGTTGTCTGTGAATATCTTTAGAGGTCCCTGCTGTAGGTAGGACTGGAAGGCCTGTAGAGCCAGAAGAATGGCCCTCATTTCTCTCATGTTTATGTGGTCTTGTCTGAATCGGTTTGTCCACAAACCCTGTACCCTTCCTTGTCCCCAGCCCAGTTCTGAAGCATCTGTGTACATGGTTTGGGAGAGAGAGGGTGGCTGCAGAGGCAGACCTGGGTTTTGGACTACCTGAGCCACCCAGGACCTCAGTTCCTGATGTAGGCAAGGGAGCAAGGGGATCCTGAACTCCAGTGGGTAGGAGTGCTGGATCCACATTGACCGGAGGTACCACTGAAATGTTCTCATGTGCATCCTTGCTAGGAGCAACATGGGGATGGTAGGTAGCTGCCATGTAGCCTAGAAGTCTGAGAAATTGCCTTGCAGTCAGTTCTGTTGACTGTACAGCAGAATTAAGGTGGTTCTGAAAGGATACCACCTTTTCTGCTGGAAGAAATGCCTTCATGAGGTCTCTTCTGATTCTGCAACCCAGGAAGACAATATCCTGGGTTGAGGTGGGATCAAGAACCCTAGTGACTGGAGGATAAGCAGAATGGCTTAGAAGACTTTCCCTGTGTTTTGCCTGGACTAGGAGGTTGTCTAGGTAAGGGAATATCTGAATTCCTTTTTCCCTGTAGAAGGTGATGACTGGAGCAAGGCATTTGGTGAATATCTTGGGTGCAGTAGAAGGCCCAAAGGGCAAGGCACAGAAAGTACAGTTGTGTACACTTACCATAAATGTAGATCTTCAAGTGTATTCACTATTGCAGTCATCACATTTGAGTTATCTGCTTGCAGTAGCCCTCAGTCGGCCTGATTATCAAAGTCTTGGGTCCCGCATTGGCTGCTGTTTTTAATCTTCCGTGACGTCAGGTGTATAAAGCATGCAGCCGACACCATTACATCAGTTTTTCTTGCCCCAGATGTCAGGTGCCCCCCTAATGGGAAGCAATTAAATATATATATTTAAGGTTATACCTCCAACAAAAAAGCAAATACACCAAAAAGCTTTTAAGCATAGTAAGGGAGAATAGAGGTATAGCCAAAAGAAGTCAGGGGGCTGGAGGGAGGGTAACCAGGACTGCAACAGTGAATACACTTGAACATCTAAGTTTATGGTAAGTGTACACAACTATACTATGTTCTTTGTGTTTCACTGTTGCAGTCATCACATTTGGGTAGATTCCCAAAGCTAAGGATGGGAGGAGGAATTTAGATAGTGTTAGGACCAGCTATAAGGCCCTGCAAGACTGCAGTGGCAAAGGCAGCTCTGGATTTAGAGAAAATTGGCAAATGATAATGCTTGGTGAAAGTACGTACAGAACTTGCAGTAGCAGCTTCTAGGATGTCCATGGTAGGGACACCTCTGAGAAAGGCTGTAGTGGTAGATGCAGCCCTGGTTGAGTGTGGTCTTATCCCCTGTGGGATAGGTTTTCCATGGTGCTTATAGCAGAAATGAATGCAATAGCCTCTCCATTTAGAAATGGTTTGCTTTGAAATGGCCTTCCCCTCTGCCCCTGCAGCAAATGCCACCAGCAGTTGTTCAGATTTCCTTTGATGTTTATTCCTGTCCAAGTAAAATCCAAGTTGTCTGTGCACATCTTAGTGCAGTATCCTTTCCCACTTGTTCTGTGGATTAGAAAAGAAGGTTGGCAAATGAATGGACTGATTAAGAGCCACACTTGATACCTTGGGCATGAAGTAGGGATTGGTCCTGAGGGACACCCTGTCCCCATGAAAGATGATGAAAGGCTCCACTGCCATAAGGGCCCGTAATTCAGATACCCTTCTTGCTGAAGTGATTGCTAAAAGGAAGGCTGTTTTCCAAGAAAGGAATTTTAACTCTGCACTTGCAGCTGACGCAAAAGGAGGTAGAGTGAGTTTTTTCCAATACAAAGTTAGGGTCCCAGGCTGGAGTTGGGGCTCTCCTGGGTGGTCTTAAGTTTTTGGCCCCTCTGAGGAACTGCTTGATCAGTGGATGAGAGAAGAGGGGTGGTTCTGTGTTGTAATGAGCTGAAATGGCTGAGGCATGAATTTTGATGGAGGAAAAAGAAAGGCCATTGTGAAGCATCTCAGTTAAGTACTGAAGAATCGGAGGTAAATTGGGCGCTGCTGTGCCCATCCCTTGAGTTTGGTTCCAGGCACAGAATCTTTTCCTTTTTCAGCATAAGATTTTCTAGTACTAGGCCTCCTTGCCTCCAAAATGACATCCAACACTTGTTCACTGAGGGATGGTAATGGAGAGATTAGGTAATTAGTCAGGCTGCCAGGTTCAGGGTTTGAAGCTGAGGATGCAGAATCTGGCCCTCCTGCTGTGACAGCAGGGTAGGGGTTTGAGGCAGTTGCCATGGAGCCAGCAGTGACACACTGTGCAAGAAGGGGTAGCAGTGTTGGCGTGGGCAAGAAGAGGTAGCAGTGTTGGCGTGGCCAGTCTGGTGCAATCAGTATCATCCTCGGTTTGTCCTGTTTGATCTTTAGTAGTACTTTGGAGAGGAGGAACGGCATAAACTGATAGATTTTTTTCCAGCTGAAGGACATGGCATCCACTTTCCAAGCTTGTTTGGGAGGAGTCCTTGTGCAGAATTTGTCCAATTGGCAGTTCTGGGGGGAGGCAAACAGGTCTATATCTGGGCTCCCCCATTTGTTTATCAATATGTTGAAAGTCTTTGGTTCCAGTTTCCACTCATGTGGGTCCATAAGAATTCTGCTTAGTTAGTCTGCCAGTGTATTTAGTTTTCCTGGCAGGAATTGAGCCTGTAGATGCACTTGGTAGCTCAAGGCTGTGTTCCACAGAGTCATGGCTAGTCTGCAGAAGGGGTATGAATGGGTACTCCTCCCCCTGCTTGTTTATGTACCACATAACAGTGGTGTTTGTTTGTCTTTACCATTAATTGTCCTGGAAGAATGTGGTCCTTGAAGCCTGTCAGAGCATTCTGTACAGCTAATATTTCTTTTTGATTGATACGCAGGTGCATTGACTTGGGTTCCATTTGCCCTGAATGCACTTCCCTGCCAGGTGAGCCCCCATGCATAGTCCGATGTGTCTGTTGTTAGGGTTTGGGCGGTAGGGGATACAGTGACTGGTAGTCCCTTGTTTTGGTGGAAGGCCTCTGCCCACCAAATGAACTCTAACTATAGGCAAGGTACGATAGGAATCATTGTTTCTGGATCCTGAGAATGTTGAAACCATAGGCTTTTTAGATACCATTGTAGTTTCCTCATATGCAGTCTTGCATATGGAATTAGGAGAATGCAGGAGGCCATGAACCCCAAGGCTTGCAGTATTTGCCTTGCAGATAGCAGGTTTTTTGTGGCCATTAGTTTGAAGTAAGTTGTCAAATGAATTTGTTTCTCTGGCGTGAGAAAAGCCATCTGGGAAGTTGTGTTCAAGCTTGCTCCCAGGAATATAATTTGTAGACAGGGTATAAGATGTGATTTCTTTTCGTTTATGGTGTACCCCAGACAAGTCAGTACCTTTTGTACAAATGCCAGATGATTCAAAAGTATGTCTTGGCTTTGTGCCTGAATTAGACAATCGTCCAGGTATGGGTATATTTGAATATTTCTTTGCCTGTAAAATGCAATGACTGGAGCTAAGCACTTTGTGAAAACAATGGGCACAGTAGATAAGCCAAAAGGCAATGCAGAGAACTGATGGTGCATGTAGCCTGCTTTGAAGCGTAGGTATCTTCTGGAAGATTCCCTGATTGGGATGTGCAGGTAGGCTTCCTTTAAATCCAGTGTTGCCAACCAGGCATCCTTGCCTAGCATAGGAAGCAACTGGTGAAGAGTTAGCATCTTGAATTTTGGGATCACCAAAAAGGTGTTTAGGATAGAAAGGTCCAGGACAGGATGCCATGAGTTGTCTTTTCTGGGTACCAGGAAAAGTCTTGAGTAGAAACCTTGTCCCCTTTCCTCTTCTGGTACAGTTTGAATAGCCCTTATGCTTAAGAGAGAGAGTACTCACTTTTCAGCCACTGCCCACTGATTTGGGGGTAGATCTGGCCAACCGTTTGGAGTTGGTAACGTGTGGAAGTGAAATCTGTATCCTTGGGAAACTATATTTAAAACCCATTTGTCCTGGGTAATGAGTTCCCAGTTTTTTGCCTGCAGAGCAATCTTTCCCACTAAAGGAGCAGTCAGTTGAGAAGTGCTTGGAAGTGTTGAAGTTAAGTCATTGAGACAGCTTACCATGGTGGGAGTCTTACTACTCCCTGATTTGGAAGTGGGAGCCCCCCACTGCTTAGTCTTGCGCGTACCCTGGGACTGAAGCCTGGGTGTTCTGCTGGTTCTGGGTTTGGACTGACAAGGCTTGGAAGAAGCAGGAAAGGACCAATCCCTACTAAATCTTGGAGACTGTACTTGTAGGAAATATTTAACAGTTTGCATTGATTTAGCTTTTTCCTCCATCTTTTTAAGTACTTCTGCTTTGTTGCCAAACAGGCGTTCCTGATTTAAGGGAGCATCCAGCAATTTAGCTTTAACATGATCTGGCAAGGATTGCTCCTTAAGCCATGCATGCCTTCTAAGTACAGACCCAGTGACAGCAACCCTGCAAGATGCCTCTAGTGAATTAAAACCACATTGCAACATATGTTTTCCAACTTGTTCAGCAGAATGCATTAAATCCTGTAAATCCTTATTTTCAGCACAGTCAGGAATCAACATCATTTTCTGTTTAAGCAATCCATTAATATGCTGCTGATACTTTAACATATGAAACTGGCAGTTTAAGGCCCTAATGGCCAAGGTTGCAGAAGTGTATACCTTCTTACCCAATCTATCCAGCGCCCTGGAATCTCTATCAGAGGGGGTAGGATTTTTGGCAGTAGTAGCCTTAATGCCCTTTGGTCCCTGTGAAATGGTCTCAGGATCCGCAGTAGGATTTTTAAAAAGGAACTTGTGAGAGTCAGGAACCCTGTAATACCTGTCAAGTTTTCTGGGAGCAGGAGGTAAAGAGTCAGGGGCCAAGCTAGATTCCGAAAAGGCATCATCAACAATGTCTAGTATAGGAGGGATAGCTAAAGGCCTGTGTTGGGGCTGGAGTAAGAAATCCCTACGCCTCCTTTTAGAATCAGAGTAATCCTGGCTTTCCTAGCGAAAGTGGTCCCTAAGAGTATGCAAGGTTTCACAAAAAGAGAAATCCTCTGATGGGGGAAGCAGAGGGTATAGAGTCCTCTGCATCAGAATCCTCATGGGTAGATAAGGGTAAATCCTGGTCATCAGAGGAAACAGAAATTTCAGAATCCTGATCAGAAGTATCATAAGCAAATTCAGTCCTAGGTCTCTTAGAGGGGGAAGGTTGGCTTCCCCTGATTAAAGTAATAAGTTCTTCAGCTATTCTTATCATTTGTTTTTAGGCATAGAGGCCTGACCATGCGGTCTGGGCGTCGGTTTTCTAGGCATGGATCGAGTTTTAGGCCTTGAAGAAGATGACGTCGGTTTAATATGCAAGTCAGTAGGCCTGAATACACCCTCAGAAGCCAGTGCCTGCACAGTGGCTCTGGACCCATGCAAGGTAGAGGCATCCACAGGTTCCACAGCTGAAGCATCTCGCGGCATACCGGACTCCGAATGGGTCTCAGTAGAGGCCTGCGAATCTAAAGTAGCGGGTATCAGGGGCTGCGAAAGCGCCTCACTGAGTACCGGTGAACTGGTGACTAGCTTAGGAAAAGCGTCGTCGGCAGCTTTAGACCTAGGCGGCCTGTCTCTGTCTTTATCTTTGAGTTTTTTCAGAATGTCAGTAGTCGGGTGGCTTACCGAAGACATATCTGGATAATTGAACCAAGTACCAAAATATTTAGATACGTAAATATACCGACGACGAATAGTTTGTTGTTTAAATAAGGCACAAAACCGGCAGCGAGGTACGTTGTGGTCAGGGCCTAGGCAAGGAATACAGTACGAATGAAAATCTTTATGAGGTATTTGCTTTCCACAAGAAATACTATTATTGACTTTTACTGACATCGGTTTAGAGCAAGAAAAAGTTTCCCCAACAGGGTACTTAGCTTTAGTTGAAGGCTTCAGTACTGAAACTCGAAAACGAAATTTTCAGGAGTCGGCCGACCGGCACTTGCGAACTGCTTCTGCTTCGGGCACCGCACGGCAAGAAAGACTGATGTAATGGCATTGGCTGCATACTTTATACCCTGACTACCTGACGTCATGGAAAATGAGACAGCAGCCAACGCAGGACCCAAGACTTTGATAATCAGGTCGACTGAGGGCTACTGCAAGCAGATAACCCAAATGTGATGACTGCAACAGTGAAACACGA
The DNA here is from genome assembly GCF_019279795.1 of Protopterus annectens. Taxonomy (NCBI): domain Eukaryota; kingdom Metazoa; phylum Chordata; order Ceratodontiformes; family Protopteridae; genus Protopterus; species Protopterus annectens. The sequence continues at coordinate 899,874,043 of NC_056727.1, read as the reverse complement.
AGAACATCTGAAAGTGATAAGGGCCCGCTAGGAACCTCAGGTATTTCCTGAAGGCGGGCTTTATAGGTATGTGAAGGTAAGCATCCTTTATGTCCAGGGTTACCATGAACCCTTGTGGAAGGATGAGAGGAAAGAGAGTGGGTAGGAAGAGCATCCTGAAAGTTCGGACCTTTAGGAAGGGGCTGAGGCAAGAGAGGTCTAGAATTGGCCTCCATGGACCTTCCCTTCTAGGTACCAAAAAGATTCCAGACTAGAATCCTTTTCTTTTTACTTGTGCCTTAACTAGCTCTATGGTGCCCTGAAGAAGTCGGGTTTTGTAGCACCTGATAAAGGAGGGTAGCTAACTGGATGGGAGCTGTGGGATGCCCATCCTTGATGGGGGAGTGATCCAGGACATGAAGTAGTAGTCCTGTAGGATGGAAAGGACCCATTTGTCTGTGGTAATGAGTGACCCATGCAGAGAGACAGTGAGAGAGATGGGTAGAAAGGGGGGTGGACAGGGGGGTGGGGGCTGAAATTTTGGCAGGCAGTCAGACACTACCTGCCCTATCAGGAAAGAGAGGCCTTTCGCTGGATAGCTGAGCCGGTCTAGACAGAGGAGGGTGTCTTCTAGACCGGGGAGCAGCAGGCCTGGAGGACTTCCTGATAAATTGGGTCTTGGATGGGTAGTTCCTCTGGAACTTGGGAACAGGTGAGACCAGGACATGTTTCAAGTCCTGTAATTCTTTAACTTTCTGTTGTAAGGATTTGATAAAGTCAGCCACATTTTCACCAAAAAGTGCTGAGTGGTCCAAAGGTGTGTCCAGGAGTTTGGCCATGATGTCCTCTGGGAGATGCTACAGGCGTAGCCATGAGTATCTCCTTAAAACTGAAGCTGATGCAGCTGACCTGGCAGAGGCTTCAGCTGCATCATAGCTACACCTCAAAGAGTATTTTGTCATATGTGTTTGGTAGTTTGTGGTTCTAAATGAGAGGGTGGCCAAAGTACAAATTTTCTTTCCCAACCTCTCCATAGTCTTGCTGTCTTTATCAGCTGGGAGGATTGTAGTGGTAGGCAGCAGTTTGAAGGCCCTGTCCGTAAAGATGGAAATGGTGGCTGGGTCAGCAGGGGGGCATTTAAGGAGAAATTTCTCCATCGCAGGGACCTTGTACAATCTGTCTGCTCTCCGAGGAGCCGGAGATTGGGAGTTCGGGCTAGTGGAGGCTGAGGCAAAGGCATCCAGAAAAGCTGATTGGATGGGAGGAATAACAGAAGGACAGGGAGTGTCCATTTGAATGAGGACATAAAAACTTTTCTGAACATTAGACATATCGAAGGATTGCCACTCAAAGTGGTCTTTCATTTTACTAATAGTTTCCCCAAATGTAAGATCCTCTACAGGGGAGTCAGGTTCAACAGAGTCCTCTTCAGGAGAACCATATCCCAAGGCGGATGAGATCTGGGAGGAACAGGAAAGAGAATATCCTCAGAGGAGTCAGATAATCCCTCTTTCTCAAGCTGCTCTACCCTCCTTTCCTGGGTTGGAGATGTGGGACTAAGGAGGGGAGGAGCAGTGTCAGAGGGTTCTGCTGAAGGCCTAAGGGCCATTAAGGCATTGAATAAGCTCTGGCTGAATGCCTGCCAATCTGGCATGCTTTCAGAGGTAGGAATAAGGTGTCTTGTCTTCTATTTTTTCTTCAAAGGCCTAGCCGATGCCTGGCTAAGAATGGGCCTAGGGTCACTGATTGGATGAGCGGAGGCGGCATCCAGAGAACTCCGACCAAAAGCTGGCTCCCCCCCAGTGTCTAGAGAAGGCGCCGGTAAAACCTCTGTGGACGTGTCATCTGCTCGAGATTTTGCAGCTTCCTCGGAGGTATCCGCTATATCTGTATCGGCAGATACCAGATCCTCAGTCAAGCTAATGTTGGCTACAGACTGAGGTACGGCAGACAGAGGCACAGCGGAAGTAGTCGGCAGCGAGGACTTGGCTTTCTTCCTAGGCAGTTCTATGGGGTGTCGGGCACGGCCTCCATTCCTAGCGCTAACTGTTTCAAGCGTTGATTTTCTAAGTACAGGTTTAGGGCTTCCAAACAGTGGTGTAAGGTCTTCGGGACAAACGAATGGCAAATAGCGCAGTTCTCATGGTCATGTTCCCTGCCTAGACAAAAGAGACACTGGTCATGCGCGTCTTTGAGGGGAATCTGTTGACCGCACTTGCCCTTACTGGATGACATTAACAGACTATAATAAACAACAAACAGGACTGAAAGAATCCCCAACGAGGTACTTAACGGAGTCTTTTTTGATCTGACGTCCGTGAAAAGCAGGAGCACCTGGCGTATGACTGGTGGCTGAAAAGTTCTGAGGGCTGGTGCATGCAGACGTCACTTTTATGGCCCAAGTTCCTGCTGCCACGTCAGATGTCCGATGCACCTAGAGGGACAGAAAATCTTTGGCAACCTGGCCGGTAGAACTGGAGAGGAAGAAGGGTAAACCCACACGTAGAATACTGCAGCACTGGAATAGAAGGACATCCACTACTGCTAGTTAAATGTGACCATCTTAAGACTGAACCTCATTAAAACAAGCTTGTTACGTTGAAGTCCTTGCACAAGGACAGTACAGTTCTATAAATTATTACCATAACAGTAGATATTCTACTTCTTACTGTTGCAGTATTCTTTACAAATGAGATATCTGGCCCTGGATAGTCAAACAATCGGCCAGCATACCAAAGCCTTTACATCTTCCTGGTGCCGTACATCAGACGTATGCCCCACATCCAATGTGTAAGGTACGCATGTGACATACAAGCACCTAATCCTCAGAACTGAATTGCCCCAGAAGAACCAGAGCAACCCATGAGGAATGCAAGACCATGTACATCCAGGAATGGAAGAAAATAAAGAGAAGGAAAATAATACTCCCACAGCCAGAAGGAAGGCAACACAAAATAACAGGGGGAAGGACAGAATACTGCAACAGTAAGAAGTGGGGCATCTACTGTTATAGTAAAACCTTACTACGTCCTTTCTTATCACTGTTGCAGTATTCTTTACTTCCAAGTGGTAGAATGCAAAAAGCTACTGGAGAAGAAGGGAGGAAGAAGTCACAAAGGGACCTTCCAAAAATGCATGCAGGATGGTTCTGGCACTAGAAATGACATACAACAAGTAATGTTTACAAAGATGTGTACAGAAGACCAAGCAGAAGCTTCCAAAATGTGTCTAAAGGACATCTGCCCTGGTAGAATGAGCCTGAACACAGGAAGAAGAAAGCTGCTTGCCATGAAAGGAATAGCAAAAAGAAATGGCCTTAGAGATCCAGGAGGAGATGGTTTGCTTAGAAACAGCCAAACCCAATTTACTGGCATGAAAAGAAGCAAAACATTGCTCAGACTTCTTGATATAAAACATTGCTCAGACTTCTTGATATATTTTGTCTTGTCCAGGTAACATCTGAGCTGTCTATGTAAATCCAAGTTGTGAAGAATCCTCTCACTAGCATTCTGCACAGAGAGGAAAAAAGAGGGGAGATGAATTGTTCGATTCAAGGACAAATCATTAACTATCTTGAGCATAAAAGAGGGATCGGTATGAAGAGTAACCCTTGTCCTTGTGAAAAAAACAAAAAAAGATGGAACTGCCATGAGTGCCTGATGTTCAGAGACTGTCTTGGCAGAAGAAAGAGACACCAGCAGTACAGTCTTCCAAGTACACTGCAGCAAGAAAGAGGAAACTGCAGCCCCAAAGGGAAACAGAGTTCATTTATCAAGAACAAAATTAACGTCCCAAGAAGGAATAGGCTTTCTTGGGGACCTAATATGAAGGATAGCTTTAAAACAAAAGTTTGACTTCAAAACAAGAAGCAAGGGATGGATTTAAGGGCAGACAAGCAGAAATGACTGGAAAATGAGACTTAGCAGATGAATCTGCCAGACCAGAAGTGAACAGTTCACCCAAATAAGAAAGAACCATTGAAGCACCACAGAAAAAAGTCCATCTCATCCCTGAAACACCAAACAAAAAATCTCTTCCTTTAAGCCGAATGGGATTTTTTGATACTGGATTTTCTGGCCTCCCACAAAAACCTAAACATGTCCTCAGAAAACTGGAGTTGAAAACGAATCAAAATCCTAACACCCAGAGTCTCAACTGAAGAGTGGGCAAGTGAGGTTGAATGAGAGATCCCTTGTACTGTGTGAGAAGATCCATCCTATAAAGTAACTTGTAATGACTGCCCCTGGCCAGATGAAATAAAAGGGAGAACCAGTGTTGTCTGTTCCAAAAGGGTGACACCAACAATATTTTGGGTCTGTAGCACATGATGTTGTGCAGAATTCTTGACAGTAGAGGAGGAGGGGGATAGGCATATAGATACATCCCCTCCCAGAAAAAGGACATGGCATTTTCTCTCCAAGCCAAACGAATTGGCACTCTGGAACAGGACTTGGGAAGTTGTCTGTTCAGGGGGAGGCAAAAAGATCAACTTGAGGAGTACGCCGCTAATGTGTAATCTCTAGGAACACCTCAATGTGAATCATCTATTTGTGAGGATCTATCCTAGACCTGCTCAAACTGTCACATTGTGCTCTGAAGGAATGTAAATCACCTGAAAAGACAGAGAATAGTGCACTGCAAAACCCCAAGCCTGAAGAGCCATCCTGCAAAGAAGTTATAACTTTGTGCTCCCTTGTTTGCTGCTGTACCACATGACTGTGATACTAAGACCTGGGACCCAAAGGGACTGGAAAACCTAAAAGGCTCTCATCTCCTTAATGTTAATATAGTCTGACAGTTGTTGAGGAGACCAAAGTGCCTGGACCTTGAGGTTGTTGGAGGAGGCTCCCCAACACTGGTTGGAAGCATCTATGCACAGCTCCTGAGTGGGAAGAAGAACTTAGAAGGGAAGACCTGGACTTAGGGAAATCTGTTGAATTCACCAGTGGAACTCAAGCTTGAAACAAGGCAAGAGAGGTACAGGAAAATCCAGAGGATGCCAGTGCTGAAACCAAACAGGCTTGAGATACTACTGAAATTTTCTCATATGGAGTCTGCTGAAGGGAACCATTGGAATGGAGAATGTCATGAACCCCACAGCTCAAAGAAATTCTCCTGCAGGAAGAACTGGCAGAGACAGGAAAGATTAAAAATAGGAAGTCAAGGATAGGACCTTGGGAGGTGGGAGCAAAGCAATTCTTAGTATAGTCTGAACCTTGCACTCCAGAAACACTTGGTACTGAGAAGGGGTCAGCAGAGACTTTTTGAAATTTAGAGTGAACCCTACCCACACTGTGGAGAAGAAGCATGGTAAAGTGTACATCCTGAAGAAGCAGCTGCTGAAAGGGGATTTGAATCAAGCAATTGTCCAAATAAGGGAAAATGTGAATTCATTGAAGTTTGCAGAAGGCTACCAGAGGGGCTACATGTTTGGTAAACACCTTTGTGCCACAGAAAGAACAAAAGGCAAAGCAGATAACTGATAATGTGAGGAGAAAACAGAAATGTAAAAACATCCTGAAGACAGGATGGACAGGAATGTGGAGGTAAGCATCCTTTAAATCCAGGGGCACCAGACAAGTTTGGGGAAGCAGCAGAGGAAAAAGCATCTGGAGAGAGAACAACCTTAAGGAAGGAACCTTTAGAAAAGTGCCGAGAAAGGAGATGGAACCAGAAACATCCTGGCATAAAAAACTGCCCTGTTAAGAAGGAGGGACTAGCTGAATAATTCCCTATACTAAAAGATTCTGATGGACCAAAGGCAAATGAGGGAGCTGGCAAGGATGAGGCTGAGGAAGGCCTAAGAATGGAGGAAGGGACTTCCAAACCATAAAATAACTGTGATGGATAATGGAAAGTACCAAAGACTCAGTGATTATCTGTTGCCAGACAGAAAAAGTACAGTTGTGTACAAATACCATAAATGTAGATGTTTGAGTGTATTCACATTTGGTTTATCCCTGGCAGGGCAGCCCTCAGCTTGCCCGAATACCAGAGACTTAGTATTTCTGTGTCGGTTGCTGTCACTTGAGGACTGACGTCAGGTTGTCAGTAGTATAAACTAAGACAGACGATGCCATTACATCAGTTTTTCTTGCCCTAACCTGTCAGGAGCCTCCAAGTAGGAGGCCAAGCTCTGGTGGAAGAACCCCACCAGTGGAAAATAAATACCAATATATCCCTTGTAAGTAAAGGAGAACAACAAGGAAGAATGGTAATAAAAGGAGAAAGAGAAGAAAGGGGAATGGAGGGAGGGAAACCAGGACTGCAACAGTGAATACACTCGAACATCTACATTTATGGTAAGTGTACACAACTGTACTATATGTTCCTTGTCTTTCACTGTTGCAGTAATCACATTTGGGTTGGAGATGGCTTTGCCTTCTCCCCCGTAGCAAAGCTAACCAGCAATTGATCAGACTTTCTGAAGGATTTAGTGCTGTCTAGACAGAATATGAGCTGTCTGTGCACATTTAGAGTGTGAAGACTTCTTTCCCCCTTGTTCTGGGGATTAGGAAAAAAGGTGGGCAAATTAATGGATTGGTTGAGAACCACACTGGACATCACCTTGGGCATGAAGGCTGGGTTAGTTCTGAGGAATACCTTGTCTGCATGGAAGATGATGAAGGGTTCGACAGCCATGAGTGCTTGCAGCTCAGAGACTCTTCTGGCTGAAGTGATGGGCAGAAGAAATAATGTCTTCCAGGAGAGAAATTTTAGCACTGCAGAAGAAACTGGATCGAAAGGGGGCAGGGTGAGCTTTTCCAATACAAAGTTAAGGTCCCAAGCTGGTGTTGGTGCCCTTCTGGGTGGCTTCAAGTTGCTAGCCACTCTTAGGAACTGTTTGATCAAAGGGTGTGAGAAAAGGGGCTGCTCAGTGTGAAAATGAGCAGAAATAGCAGAGGCATGAATTTTTATAGAGGAGAAAGACAGGCCACTGTGTAGTAGGTCAGCTAAGTAATTCAGGATGAGAGGGAGGGAGGGTTTTGCCATATTGGCTCCCTTAGCCTGGATCCAGGTGCAGAACCTTTTCCATTTATCAGCATAAGACTTTCTGGTGCTAGGGCATCATGCCTCATAACATGTTTACTGAGGTTGGCAGATTGATTTGTGGTTAGGGAATAAGCCAAACTGCCAAAGTGAGTGTCTGCAATTGGGGATGCATGAATTCCCCTTCCCTCTGGGTCAGGAGGTTTGGAATCTGAGGAAGATGCCATGGAAGCAGCGGGGACAGGGTGCGCAGCAAGGGGTACCAGTGTTGCCAGGCCCAGTCTGGAGCTATAAGAATGGTCCTTGGTTTTTCTTCCCTTATTTTGAGCAGTACCCTGTGGATGAGAGGTAGGGGAGGAAAGGCATAGACCGACAGACTGACCCAGGGGGAGGACAGGGCATCCACTTTCCAAGCCATGCAGTGATACTCCCTGGTGCAGAATTTGCTGAGCTGATAGTTGGTGTGGGAGGCAAAGAGGTCGACCTTTGGGGTTCCCCAATTCTGAGTTGTTAGGGTAAAGGTACTTCTGTTGAGTTGCCACTCATGTGGATCCAGAAGATTTCTACTTAATTGGTCTGCCAGAGAGTTGAGAGAGACTGGTAGAAATTGTGCTACCAGGTGTAGTTGCATGCAAGAGGCTGTGTGCCAAAGGGTCATGGCCAGCCTGCATAGAGGGTAGGAGTGAGTCCCTCCCTGCTTGTTGATGTAACACATCACAGTGGAGTTGTCTGTTTTGATCAGGAGAGCCCCTGGAGAGAGAAGGGGCTTGAAAGCTATCAAGGTGTGCTGCACAGCCATCATCTCTTTTTGACTGATGTGCAAAGGGATTTGCTGTGTGCTTCATTGGCCCTGTATGCACCTGCCATCCAGGTGTGCACCCCAAGCATGGTCTGATGCATCTGTGGTGAGGGTCTGGTCGGGTTGGGGAGAAAGGCAGTCCCTTGTTGAGGGAGCATGCTGTTGCCCACCAAAGAAAATCTTTTCTGAGGCAGGGAATTATAGGTAGAAGATTTTCCAGGTCTTGAGAGTGTTGACACCAAAGACTCTTTAGGTACCACTGAAGTTTCCTCATATGCAGTCTGGCATATGGAATGAGTAATATGCAAGATGCCATGAACCCCACAGCTTACAGGATCTTCCTTGCAGATAGCTGGGGCCTGGTGGTTAGTTGAGTGAAGTAGGTTGTCAGGAAAATTTGCTTATCTGGTGTAAGGTATGCCATCAAGGATGCTGTGTCCAGACTTTCTCCCAGGAAGATTATCCTTGGGGTAGTTACCCGCTTGAATTTTTTTTCGTTGACTGTGTACTCTAATGAGGTTAGGAGGGGCTTTACAAAGGCCAGGTGCTTGAGCAGCTTTTCCTGGCTGTCTGCCTGAATAAGGCAGTCGTCTAAGTATGGGTAAATCTGAATATTTCTTTGTCTGCAAAAGGCAATGGCAAGAGCCAGACGTTTTGTGAAAACTCTAGGAGCAGTAGATAAGCCAAAGGGAAGCGCAGAGAACTGAAAGTGTTGAAATCCTGTCCTGAAGCGGAGATATTTCCTGCATGACTCCCTGATAGGAATGTGGAGGTAGGCCTCTTTTAGATCTAGGGTGGTCAGCCAAGCATTCTTGGAGAGCATGGGTAGCAGCTGCGGAAGGGTGAGCATTTTGAATTTTGGGATCACCAGGAAGGTGTTTAGAATGTATAGCTCGAGGATGGGGTGCCAGGTTCCCTCTTTTCTGGGTATCAGAAATATTCTGGAGTAGAAACCTTGGCCTATCTATTCTGCAGGAATGTGCTCTACTGCCCTCATAGACAGCAGGGAAAGGATTTTCTTTTCAGCCTCTGCCCACTGATTTGGTGGTAGATCTGGGAACCCTTTTGGGGTTGGAAGGGTGTGGAAGGAAAATTTGTATCCCTGAGACAGAATGTTCAGAACCCAGTGGTCCTTGGTAATGGTGGCCCAGGTGCTTGAGTGAAAGGAGAGTTTTCCTCCTAGAGGTAAGTGAAGGTGGGCAGAGGGAGGGGGTAGAGGAGGTGAGCCATTGAGAGTTCGTACCATAAAGGGGTGGCTTAGAACTCCTTGGTTTTGAAGTGGAGGTGGTCCACTGCTTAGATCTCTGCATTCCCTGTGGCTGCTGTCTGGGGGGGGGGGGTCCACTGGGCCTAGGCTGGGCTGGTTTACTGGGAGCAGGAAAGGACCAGTGTTTGGAGGGACAATGCCTGCTGAACCTAGGAGGCTGGACCTGCAAGAAATCCTTAACTGTTTGCATGGATTTTGCGTTTTTCTTCCATCTTTTTTAAGACCTCTTCTGCCTTAGTGCAAGGGGCATCCAACAATTTAGATTTGACATGGTCTGGCAGGGGCTGTTCCTTAAGCCATGCATGCCTTCTAATGACAGATCCAGTGACTGCTGCCCTGCAAAAAGCTTCTAGGGCATCAAAACCACAGTGCAAGGTGTGTTTAGTTACTTGACTTGCAGAATGCATTAACTCTTGTAAATTTTTAGATTCTGCCTAATTAGGAAAGGAAGACATTTTTTGTTTAATGAGTTCCAAGGTAAGTTGATGAAATTTCAGCATATGGAACTGACAATTTAGTGCCTTGATAGCAAGAGTAGGTGAGGTGCATACTTTTTTACCCCATCTGACCAATGCTCGGGAATCCCTGTCTGAGGGGGCGGGATTCTTAGCAGAGGTTGCTTTAATCCCTTTTGACCCTTGAGAAATTACCTTAAGAGTCGGCTGTAGGATTTTTAAAAAGATATTTGTGTGAGGCAGGGACTCTGTAGTACCAGTCTGGTTTTCTGGGAGTTGGAGGAAGGGCATCAGGAGTCAAGCTGGATTCGAGGAAAACATCCTCTACAACATCCAGGACTGGGGGAATGGCCAAGGGTCTGTGTTGTGGAAGATCTAGGAATTCCCTGAGTCTCTTTTTAGACTGAAGGTAGTCCTGACTCTCCCATTGGAAACGCTCCCTTAAAGTATGCAGGGTTTCCCCAAAGGAAAAATCCCCTGGAGGAGAGGCTGAAGGAATGGAATCCTCTGCATCAGAATCCTCATAAGTGGAGAGGGGTTGCAAGTCTTTATATTCAGATGCATCAGATTCATCTGACTCTTGTTCAGACCATACTACAGGGGACAGATCTCTTTTCCTTTTGGAGGGGGTAGCTTGGCTTCCGCTGATCAGCATGGTAAGGTCTTCCACCATTTTAAGCATGTGAGACTGAGGCAAGGTAGCAGGCTCCTGAGCGTGGGTCGTCGGTTTCTTGGGTGTGGTTCGTACCCTACGCCTAAGAAACTTGGTCGTTTTTGAAAGAATGGTAGTCACGAAAGAAGACTTCGGTTTGTGTCGAGATTCGGTAGTGCAAAGGACTTTCTTGGAAGCCAGTGTCTGCTCAGCGGCTCTGGACCCAACCAAGGTAGAGACGACCGGAGTATTCTTAGTCGAAGTAGAGTTTTACAGCATACGGGGCTTAGAAAGGGTCTCAGTAGCAGCCTGCGAATCAACAGAAGCAAAAGCGCCTCACTGAGTACCGGAGAGCTGACGACTAGCTTAACGGAAGAGTCGTTGGTAGGTTTGGACCTGTGCAGTCTGTCTCTGTCTTTATCTTTATGTTTTTTTGGAAGATCTGCTGTTGGATGGCGCATATTGGAATTCGAGGACTGTAAGTGAAAATGTCTGGCTACAACAAGGGCCCGACAATGGATAGTTCTGGCATTGAACAAAGCAAAGAAGTGACAACGGAGGACGTGTCATGGTCTGGGCCTAAAGAAGAGATGCAGTAAGAGTGGAAGTCTTGGTGTGGTATTTGCTTTCAACAGGCGAAACAATTATTAACTGTTTCGGACATCGTTTAGTGCAAGAAAAAAGGATCCCCAATGGGGTACTTAGCTTTAGAAGACTTCAACTTCAATTTGGTAGACGAAAACTCAGGTAGCGGCCAACTGGCACTCGTGGGAACTGCTTCTGTTTCGGGCTCCACAGCAAGAAAGACTGATGTAATGGCGTTGGCTGCCTTACTTTATACTACTGACAACCTGACGTCAGTCCTCAAGCGACAGCAACCGACGCAGAAATACTAAGTCTCTGGTATTCGTGCAGGCCGAGGGCTACCCTGGCAGGGATAACCCAAATGTAATGACTGCAACAGTGAAACACAAAGAACATGGATAGAGTCAACCTGAGGGACAGAGGGATCTGTCGGAGAGGCAGAAATGATTGAATGTCAAATGGAAGCAGATTTGTTGGGGAAGGAAGGCTTTTGACACTTAAAACCCTGAGAAGGCTTGCCAGAAAAAAATTCTCTTGGAAGATTGCTTGCCCCTGGAAGGCTCCTTCTGCTGCCTAGAGACACAAGGAGACTTAGAGGGACAATTTCTCTGGAACTTAGGAACTATAGAAAGGAAGATCTGTTTTAGATCCTGCATATCTTAACCCTACCCAGTAGGGTCTTAAAAAGCTCAGCGGCTGCAGAGCCAAAGAGATTCTGATTATCTAAGGGAGAATTCAGTAATGTAGCTTTGATGTCATCAGGTAAAGGCCTACAGTGCAGCTAAAAACATCTTATTATCACAGACCTTGAAGCAGTTTCCCTAGAGGATGCATCTGCAACATCATAACTGTGTTTAACAGAAAGACAGGCTGCCTAAGAAGCAGAACTCAAAATGGAAACAGCTGAAAACTTTACCGCAGAATCAAGTATATTAGTCAGAATGCCCCCAAGTTTAGAAAGAAGAGAGAGGACATACAGAGCCACATGGGTCCGGTAGCTAGTGGCCCTGAAAGCTAAAGTAACAGAAGTATACACTTTTTTCTCAATACCTTTCCATAGCACAGTTGTCTTTATCAGAAGGTAAAAGCTTAGAGGAGGAGGAGGAGGACATTAATTTAGATGGCTTGTCAGTGGTCAGAGAAACCACAGCAGTGTCAGAGTCAGACTTTTGAGCTTCAGGGACATTACAGAACCTGTCAGACTTCTCAGGAGCAGCAGGATGGAAATCAGGGCCCTGAGAAGCTAAAGAGAAACTGTCCAAAAGAGCTTCCAGTGCTGGAGGTACTGAAGAAGGCCTGGGTAAATCTAACTTGTAAGAGTTTACAGTACATCTTTTGAATGTCAGAAATCTGGGAGCAATCCCATTTAAAATGTTCCCTCATTCGTACCATAGTATCACCAGTGGATAATTCCCCTACAGGGAATCAGGAGAAAGTGAATCTTCTTTAGATCCCAGGACAGGAGGAGAATGGATTTGAGAAGAGTAAGCCAATGACTCCTCACCAGAGGCTAAATCCAGCTCTTCCCCAGAGGAGTCAGATTCCATATGATGTTTTATAGAGGACCAGGGAACAGACACAGGGGCAGACAAGCCTTGGGGTGGTTTTAAAGCCATAACGACATTGAAAAGTCCCTGAATAAAGTCCTGACATTCTTTTTGTGGATCCTTAGCCACAGGGGCTTCATGTCTAGCTTTCTACTTTTTTAGAGGGAGTGTTAGCCCTAACAATTCTAAGGGGTTCAGACCCTGCCTAGATTCAATGAGGGTACCAAGAATATCCACCCTAACAAGAATTTGTGGATTCCCCTTAGGCCCCTCCAATATAAACAGCCAGGTTTCTTCCTCCTCGTCTGCAGCAGATGTAGGCAAAGCTTCAGCAGACATGCGAGTTTGTAGCCCTGTGTCAGCCTCCACCTGGGTCACAACAGAGGCAGTTGATGTCAGCACCAGATGGCCCTCGGATTCATCCAACCCGGCAAAGGCATCCGAGGGAGGCTGGACAGCAGCAGTTTCAATGAACGCCTTCTTAGCTTTTTTATTAAGCAGCAGCTGAAAGTTGGGGTGGGTTAATTCAGAGGCCATGGTATCCTGAGCTAACAGTTTCAAATGCCGGTTCTTCAGGTAAATGGAAAGGGATGACAGATAGCAGTAGACAGTCTTTAGGACAAGCACCTGACAGATCCCACACTAAGCATGGCTGTGTGCAGTACCCAAACCAAAAAAGCACTTCTCGTGTCTATCCCTATAGGGAATCCATTTCCCCACACTCACATTTTCCCTTCCTGGATGACATATAAAAAAGTACTGAAGAAAAAGAGGAAAAATAGAAAGGAAGAGATCCCAACGGGGCACTTATCTTGAGAAGGCTTGGCAGCAAAACCAATGCAGTGACTGGCTTGCAGACTGAATTCAAAGGCAGCATTCTGACTGGCAGCAAGGAAGTATTGAGGATTAGGCGCTCGTACAAGACATATGTACCTCACTCCTTGGAAGTGAGACAGACATCTGACATACAGCACCTGGAAGGTGTAAAGGCTTTGGTAAGCTAGCCGGATGTTTGACTACATATGATAGAATATCCCAGTTGTAAAGAATACTGCAACAGTGATAAGGAAGGGCATCTTAGTATTATAAGGATGTTATTTGTTCATTGTTGGGCCATAAAAACAACACTCCATGTAATAACAATATCTGACATTTACATCTTGCAGCAGCTGGCAAACACTGTACAGTGCATTTCTGAGGTGCCGCATGAGAGTAGAGGTTTGATTTTGTTAAAAAAAAAAAAAAAAAACACTCCACACCAACTGAAGATATTGCATGCCCAGACAGTACACCCACACAAGGACAGCACAAATTGATATTATCTGCATAGCAGTGGTACCTAAAATCCTATCTCTGAACGACTTCACAAAAAAAAAGTAAACAGGAAATTAAAAACAGGCCACAAACCCAGCTCTGGTGAAGACCACAACTTGGAAGGTAGCTCCTAGTAGTAATGACTCTAGCTACAGTACTCATGTGTACTAAGGTAAGTAGGATGTGAATCAAATGAGGACTGCAGAAGAAAAAATATAATAAATCTCAAGGTGTTCAAGAGGATTACATGATCCACAATACCAAAAGCAGCTAAGACATAGAGAAGGACCAATACATAACAACAATGCTGCTCGTTCACCACCACCAAGTCATTAATGACCATGCTTTTTCTACAAAACACAATCTGCTAAGTCTCCATTCTATCCAGATCCAGAAAAAAATGTTTATGGGTGGGTGTAATTCATGCTTCTTTTGAATAAGAGGGAAAATATCCATCAGTCAAGAGGACTAAAGTCCAAAGGATACTTCATTAACTGAAATCCTCTGACAAACTTTCAGACTTGTTAACATTTGAAACAAGGACAACAGCAGCCATAAATATTCTTACCTATGCACGTCCTATAGACGTGGACTGCCAATACGTGTCCTAAACTGTGCTGAAGATATAGCACTTGACTTGTTCAAAAAGCAAACAACATATTCAGATATATATCCCTTGCCCCTTGTTAGGAACTCCACTGTACCACTGCAGCCAAAAACAAATGTATGCCAGTTACTCAAGAGCCTACTTTCTTCTAACTTTATTATCCTTCAGACTCCTAAATAATAGTTACTGCCTAACCTTGGCCAATAAATTGAAAAATAAATATTAAAATATTACAGAATCGAGAAGAATACCTCCGATCAAGACACACATTTAATAATACGACTGGGTGAAAATTCCTCTCCAGAATTATACCAGCTTCCTGGAACACCACACCACAAGAAGTTTGAAGTCATACCTCTCAATTGTTCAGATTTACGCAGAATGTCCAGATTTTTGCCCGTGATTTTTGGTCTGTCCCTCATAAAATGTGCAGTTTACTGGCAAATCATTGGAGATTGATGTCATTAAAACCTAATAGACATCTGTGTTTCAGACCTCATATGCTTCAGAAAATGCAAGTTAATGCAAAACCCTTTAGTATATTAATTTTCTAAGTTTATAACAGCAACATTTTAAAAAATAACTGTCCCTATTTTTAGACCTTTGTCCTCCCATTCATACCTCTCAACTGTCCAGATTTTCACAGAATGTCCAGATTTTTGGCCTGTTCCTCATAGAATTTGAGGTTTTCTTGCAAATCACTGGGATGATCTGAGGATTGAAGTCACTAAATAATGACATACAGTTGAGTTGTAGACTTTAAATCCTTCAGAAAATGTATGTTAAAACAAACCCTGTTATTGTAGCAACTTTACAAGTTTATAAGAGCAATATTTAAAAAAATATCCCTATTTCTGGGCCTTTGTCCCACTGTTTTGTTGGGTTTTGTCCAGATTTCTTGCACTAAGAGGTTGAGAGGTATGCTCCCATTATTTCTGGCTTTGCCCAGATTTCTCGCTCTTACAGGTTGAGAGGTATGCTTGATGTATTGATTACAAGACAGCAGCAGCATTAAGCTTAGGAGGTATGCTTCTATATCAATGCACTGTTTTATTTTAAAATGACACACTTGCAATATGAAATATCTTTAACATGCATATGATGCTTAAGCTACTAATTCACGTTGAATGTATAATGTAAATATTAGATTCCTGTAAATATCCCTCAGTTTAATAAATGCAACACGCCTAATTTTCAAACTTATAATATGATTTGTTTGCGACTGTCTTACAATTTATTACATAACTTATTTCAAAAGCTATAAATATTTTAGTATTTGTTAGCCATACTGTGTGCTTCCACATGAGTTTATCTATATATTTGCCACGTGGCCCAAAATGTCAGGGTCTTCAGACCAGCTCACCTTCTCAGTTAACAAATATAATAAATGAATAAAGGAAGCAGTCTGTCAGTGCATAAGGCTTCAGATCTAATAAGGTCAGTTTTAGTTATACAGAACTTAATAAAATCAACAGGAGGGGATGCTTCTCTGCTGACTAGACAAGTTAGACTACACAGTCTATCAATAACTTTGACAAGCTTTGAAGGATGACAGGAAGATGCAGAAGCCTTTCTGCAGAAACACAATGCCTTCTTATAAAAAAGCTTACTTTCATGCATGTTGGTCTAACCTCCACCTTGTCTAAGGGAACAATGTTCATGATCATACCATTTCAATCTTAGGCTTTATGAAAACAGTCAGAATATTTTTTTGGGGGGGCTAGGTAATCCAAGACACATTTAATGGTCATGCTCAGAGGCATGAAACAGAATGCATAATTTAAATGTTCTCGTATGGAGTCTGGTGAACATTCTACTCTTATTTTCCCATAAAATACTGACTTTTATGGGAAAACAAAAGGATTTTAAGAATCTGCACTTTCACTGCTGATGCCACAATCATCTTAATTGGTGGATGTGAAAAGCATGACCATATGATGATCTTCAGGGGTCTGAATCACTTCTGACAAACAAACAATGAAAAAGTAAATAAAGAAAAAAAAAATAAAGTTGTAAATGACAATATTATAGCAGAGTGCCTGGAAGAGCTGTTCTGTTCAGTAAGATAAAAGTGAACAGAACAGCTCTTCTAGGCATTCACTTGTAGAGTCTGAAGTCCTGTTTTTGTACTGTCTGTTTAATAGACTAAATAATATGATCCCCCCTAAATTACAAAACTAAATTGCTAGGTGCGATGACACTGCAGGCAGATGGCACATGCTGCACATCCAGTAATCATGGTGAGCCTATTTAATGTAAATAGTTAAAAATTAGAAGTTATGTACTCACCATAACGTTCCATCTGAGTAGGTGTATTCATTTGTCTGCAACCTGTGGGTTATGGATCCAATATCGGATCCGAACCGGCATGGTTTACCAGCTATGGATCCAAGCTCTCAACTCCTCCCCTCACCCATAATGCCCTGCTCTACCCTCATGACCTCAGATCGAGTTTGCCAACAGCAAGAACACCCTGAAAAGGGTAACACACCATATGCAGGAAACTGAAAGGCCAGGGGGATAGGAGGGCGGGATGGTTGCAGACAAATGAATACACCTACTCAGATGGAACGTTATGGTGAGTACATAACTTCTAAATCTGAAGTAGGAGATTCATTTGTCTGCAACCTGTGGGACAGAGTCCCCAGCTACCTGAATCTTGGGCGGCCATCATGGAAGGATATTCCGGAGCACCTGAGCCAAATGATGCTCTACCCCTAGATGCAAGATCCAACTTGTAGTGGGAAATAAAAGTATGAGATGAAGCCCACGTGGCTGCTGCACAAATATCATCTAGAGGAATCCTAGCCTTAAAGGCTGCCGAGGTAGAGACTGACCGGGTTGAATGGGCGTGTACACCCTCCGGTGCGGGCCTTCCTGAAACTTGATAAGCCAATAAGATACATTGTGAAATCCAGCGAGACAGAGAGACTTTAGAAATTGGCTTGCCCAAATTAAATTTAGCAAAGGAAATGAACAACTGGTCGGATTGCCTATGACCAGCCGTTCTGTTTAGATAAAATCTAAGTTGCCTGTGAACATCTAAGGAGTGAAGCTTGTACTCACCTTTGTTCTCATATTTAGGAAAGAAAACAGGGAGGTTAATGGACTGATTAATGTTTGCTTCAGAAGCTAATTTAGGAAGAAAGGACGGGTTGGTCCTGAGATAAACACGGTCCGGATGAAAGACCAAGTAAGGAGGTTTAGCTGATAATGCTTGGAGCTCTGAAACTCTCTTGGCCGAAGTAATGGCTACTAAGAAGGCAGTCTTGAATGACAAGAATTTGAGATCTACCGTAGCGGCCGATTCGCAGAGGGGTAAGCGGTCAAGGCCTGGAGAACTAAGGAAAGGTCCCAGGGAGGAACCGCTTGTTTTACAGGGGGCCTGAGAAGGAAAGTACCTTTAAGGAAAATTTTACACAACTTGGCCGACATGAGTGGACTGGAGTCATGACCAATGTGATAATGTGAAATTGCCGCAAGTTGTACTTTGACTGTGGAACTGCTGGCACCATCGTTAAAAAGAGTGGTTAAGAAATCAAGCACTAGAGGGAGAGGAACTGTGAAGGGGTTCAGGCCTTGCCGCTCCGCCCACAAAGAAAACCGTTTCCACTTGCTACTGTAGACTTTCCTAGTGGATGGCTTATGAGCTGCCACCAGGATCGCCTTAACAGGGGACGAAATACCGGGAGTCCTGATCAAGAGTGGAACTGGAGCAGCCAAGCGGTCAGCTTCAGGTTGTCCAGGTTCGGAGGAGATAGGCAGGATGGATGAGATATCAGATCCGGAATGGGATCTAGAATCCAAGGGGGATTCACCGAGTGAGACCTTAGAAAGGGGAACCAGATCTGTCGAGGCCAAAACGGAGCAATGAGAATCATTCTGCAACCCACCCGAGAGGCTTTCTGAAGAACTTGGAGCAACAGAGGCAAGGGTGGATAAGCATACAGAAGACCGGGTGGCCAAGCATGCACCAGAGCGTCTCTTGGGGAACCTCCTGGAGGAGGTATCAGAGCGAAAAAACTGTCGCACTTGGTGTTTGAGGGAGAGGCAAAAAAGATCGCATGAAGGAGTTCCACACCGTGCGAATATGCGTTCCGCTACTTGAGTATTGAGAGACCACTCGTAAGGGGTCAGAATGGTGCGACTGAGCTTGTCCGCCAGGATGTTGGACCGACCCGGAATGTGCGTTGCTATTAGAAAGCGGTTGGTGGAGATTGCCCATTCCCAAACTCTCATGGCTTCTCGACAAAGAGGGTAAGACCTGGTTCCTCCTTGCTTGTTGATATACCAGACAACCGACATGTTGTCCGATTGAATCACAATTGTTCCCAAGGGAAGAAAGTCCTGAAGTGCTAGCAACGCTAAGAGCACTGCTCTCATCTCTAGAACGTTGATATACAGTAAGGTCTCTGAATCGTTCCACGTGCCTTGGACGGTCCGGCCTGCAAAATGCCCCCCCCCCCACCCGAGGCGGGAGGCGTCCGTGGTCACCGTGGCGAGAGGGGGAGAAGCACAAAATGGGCGGCCTCCGTGGAGATCTGGGGAGTGAAGCCACCACAGGAGGGACCGCTTGCAAGCCTTGCTGATCGCAATGGGATGATGCATAGGAAGAGCAAGGTACGACCACTGTACTAAGAGAGTCCACTGGAGGATGCGCATATTGAGCCTGGCGAGAGGGAGAAGTGCTATAGCAGACGCCATGGACCCTAGAGCCCTCAGGACCAACTCCGCCGGAACTGAACTTGAGTGGAGAATGGCCCGCACCTGGAGCTGCAGATTTTGAACTCTGTCCGCAGTGAGGAAGGCTTTCAAGCTCCTTGTGTCTAACCTGGCCCCTATAAAATCTAAGAGCTGTGTGGGTGCTAGGTTGGATTTCTTTGTGTTTATAGTGATGCCCAGACAGGGAGCAAGATGGAGAAAGGAGTCTCGCGCCAATAGTAGTAGATGCCTTGTTGGGGCGGTAAGGAGCCAGTCGTCCAGGTAGGGAAAGACCTGCACCCCTGAAGCCTCAGGTGGGCCGCTACCACTGCTAATACTTTGGTGAACACCCTGGGGGCTGTGGTGAGACCAAAGGGAAGGACCCGGAACTGGTAGTGACTGGCTCCCAGCCGGAAGCGGAGAAACCTCCTGGAGCGTCTGTCCATTAGAATGTGGTAGTACGCATCTTTGAGGTCTATGGAACACATCCAGTGATTTTCTCCCAGAAGGGGGAGAATAGATTGCAGAGTGACCATTCGGAACTTCTCCTTGGGAACTGTCAGGTTCAAGAGAGAAAGGTCTAAAATTGGTCTTAGATCCCCCGTCTTTTTTGGCACTAAAAAGAACCTGGAGTAGAACCCTGATCCGATCTGGTCTGGGGGGATGGGCTGGATGGCTCTTTTCTTTAGCAGATGGCCAATTTCTGCCAAAGCGGCCTCCCTTTGACCGGGTGGAACATCTGGGAGGGTCTTCAATTTTGGTAAGTGACGAAATGGGATGCGGTATCCTCTGGATATGATCTGGAGAACCCAGCGGTCTGATGTTATGGACTCCCATGCCGCTAGGTGCCCAGCGTCCCCCGACTGCCTCCAGAGTGGAGCAGCCGGGCAACCCCTCAGGGTTGCTGCGCGGGCCATTCAGAGAAGGGTTCTCTGGACCCGAAGTTCCTGGGAGCCCCTCTGACTCTAGGGCGGCGTCCTCCCTGTCCTCCTCTGCCACGGAAGGACTGGTTGTCCGGAGCAGGCTGGGATTGCTGCGACTTCCGGAACCACATCTTCTTCTGACCCTTTTGGTTCCTAGAATAGGGCCTCTGGGGTGCAGAGAAGCGGATTCCGATGGCAGATAGCGTCTTCCCGTCCTTCTCGCTCTGGGTCAAAGTGTCGCGAACGGTTTTGCCAAAGAGGGCAGAACCATCAAAGGGGGCGTTCGCAAATGACGCTTTGAAGGGCTCTGAGAAATCGCAATGACGGAGCCAGACCGGGCGTCTAGTGACCAGACCTGCGGCGGCGGCTCTAGCGGCCTTCCGTAGCATGGGAGAGTAGCCGCATAGAGGTATTGGTAACTGATCTAAGAGTGGCCATGCGGGTGGAGTGCAGCACTTTGTCCTCCTCCGACATGGACTCTGGGGGAGATGCAGCGTATTCTTTAATAAGATCGCTGCATCCTAATTACGTGTGCCAGGTAGTTCAGCCCTTACCGAGAAGGTCGCTGAACTAAACATCCGCTTCCCAAGCAGTCCATCATCCGAGACTCCTTGCTCGGGGATGGACTGAGGGACTCTCCTGAGCAAGTTCCCTCTTGGTGGCCGCCCGTCAACATGGCATCTACCGGAGGCCCCTTACTCCAATGGGCACGGTCAGCGGTGGACTGAGGATCCGGTCGGGCCTCTTAGGGATTGGCTCCACGGTGTCCGGTTCCTTCCACGCCCTGGTGGTAATGAGGTCCACCAGGGGTCGGCAGGAGGGACACCCAAGAGGTAGACGGCCCACTTCAAGTGCCTCCAAGAACACCGACTCGTCCGAAGAAGACTTGGGGGCAGACCAACCCCCCCCTTATGCGAAGCATTTCCATGATGTCTCCAAATGAGACATCCTCGGGGGGTGACCGTGGGGAGCCTTCCCCTTCCTCCAAATCCATGTCTTCCGTGAGAGACTCGGGGGAGTCAATGTGCCTCCTTTTGCACGTATGCTTGCGAGGAACATCCTCTGGGGGCTGTCAGAGGACTCCTCGCAAGCAGCAACCTGTTCCAGGGGAACAGCTTGGGGCACAGAAGGGGGCTGTCCCAAGGGCCGGATGGTAGAAGCCTGACCCAGTGCAGAGGGAGCGCGGGACGGAGCCGAAACAAGTGCCGGGGGTCCGGAGACCCTCAACAGGGCCCTCTCCACTACATCAAAAGCCGAAGGGGAGCCAACCTCGACCAAAGGATCCGACAATCGTCTCCCCCTCAGATCCGAAGAGTGGATCGGAGCCGGCGCCGAAGAGCTCGGATCCGAAGGGACAGCGCGCTCCGACACAGAAGGCGCCGAAGGAGCACTGATCCCCCCGGATCCGAGGCTCGGATCCAGGCTCTGAGAGGTCGGATCCGATGCACTCGAGGGCAAGTACTATCGGCGCCGACCCACCCCCGGCTCCGAAGCTGCTCGGCTCCAACTGCTCCGAACCCGGGTAGCGGGTCGGAGAAGGAGCAATTGGCTTGAAAAAAGGGGTCGAGCTCCCCCCCAGAGGGGGGGGGGAGGCAAGAGCACTCCCATCTGCATCCGGGCCTGGATGAACCTTCTCATCATCCGGTCCAGATCAGCGTCCGACGGGCTATAAGTTGATCTCGAAGAGGCTACCGAGGTAGGCCTTGAGTGCCTCCTCGATAGCCTCGACGGAGATCGGGTCTCCTCCTCCTCAGGTCCCGGTGAAAAACACACTGGAGACCGGAGCCGAGGAGGGGGAGAGCCAGCAGACAAGGAGGCCGGGGGAGAAGCCCGCTTGGCTGGCGGGGCCGAAACAGAGGTCTCGGCCCGCCGCTTATGGTGCTTCTCCCTCCGGTCCTTCTTCCTAGCGTCCCTCTCCTCCGAACCAGAAACGGGAGGTTGAGTCCCAGGAGGAGGAGGGGGAGCCGGAGAGGGAATAACCGTGGTAACGGTTACCCCCGAAGGAGCGGAGGCCGGAGCCGAGTCCGGCGGCAAGAGACCCGCTAAAACAAGCTTGGACCTCCGCTCCTTCAATGCCCTGGGGTTGAACCCTGCACAAATGGAACATCCAGATGTGAGGTGTTCAACCCCCAGGCATCTAACACACCGAGTGTGGCCATCAGCTGGGGAAAGCTTATGGCCACACTCGGAGCACTTAGAAAAAAAAGCTTTTGGCTGTTCAGACATCCCAAAAACCAACAAATAAAGTTACTATAACTAAGGTAAAAGTAACAAAAACCACTCACAGGCCCAAACACACACTACGCTACCAGCGAGGGGAGGGATATAAAATTAAGTTTTAAACTCTAAAAAAAGTAATAATACAAGAGGGAAACCTACACTTTCACACAAATTTAACCAAAAATATTCAAAATTGAGTACTTTAAACACTAAATATAGCACTTAGCTGGAGAGCTGGAAAAAACAATCTGGTCACCATGCGCGGCAAACGAGATCTGAGGTCATGAGGGTAGAGCAGGGCATTATGGGTGAGGGGAGGAGCTGAGAGCTTGGATCCATAGCTGGTAAACCATGCCGGTTCGGATCCGATATCGGATCCATAACCCACAGGTTGCAGACAAATGAATCTCCTACTTCAGATTAAATGATCACACTTACTTCCAAAGTGTGTGGAAGTAAAATGTAGATTCTTTTGAGGAAGTCGAGCTTCAAAACACTACTACTGGTAGGACACACCTTTGAAGACGAACTTTAATAACAGCCTTACTATAGGCTAAAACAGTTGGCCCTTGATCATCCATTTTAACAAAGTCACCAACGAATATGTCAATCAAAGGCTTAAGATCATCAGAATTAACATTTCTTATCTTTTTCAACTCAACTAATTCATCAGCTGGGAATGCAGATGGTGGATATTCAAACCTAAAATGAACAATGTGATGGTCAGACCACGAGACTAGTTCCACCATTAAACCTAAGGTAATCACCCATGTGGAAATCAGATTAAAATGTTGTACTTTAATACTAACAGCAGTGCATGATCAATCCCAACACCACTCATAACTGACAGAAGTCCTCAGCCACAGCCACGACTTATCAAAGCAGGCGGTGAAGTCATTCAAAAACCAACAAATTTGGGTACCAACATACAAGTCAATGATTTCCTGAACACAAGTCCTCATATCACAGGAGATGTTAAGAAAAGTCGTCAATTACTTTCTGCCTCAAAAACATATTCAAAAGTGTTTGTACTGCCTCTGAAACCTGGTTATGATCAAGTTTGTAATTAAAGCATAATACCTCCCCTTCTTCATTCTTATCATTATGGCAAAGAAAGGTGGGTTCCAAAGTTATAATCTAAGAGAACCTTTGTATCAAAGAACCACTGTGATGTATCAAGTCAAAACATAATGACGAGCTGTGCAGACAGATAAAGCATTAATATAAAACACCTTACAACTAGCCACATAAGTAGAAACTGGTTTACATAATCAGATAATAAAATGGCATACTGAAAATCTCATGCAGAAAGGAATGATCCCTGCCAACACAAGTTTGACCACAAGATGGTTCAAGGAGGTCCTCACTGGGTTAGAATCCTTAATACAATAGAGACATGTGCTGTTAAAACGACTCATCCCGTTCAATGTTTCTGCAAAGTCCCTAGTCTCCTGCACAACGCAGGATGACTGAGGGGCAGTACAATGACTGAAAAGTTTGTGGGGCAAAATAAAGCTTCTGTTACAAAAAAAACGTACATTAAAATAACATCTTAATGTGAAAATACAATAAAATGCTAAACAGAAGTAATATAAAAATAGAACAAAAATATGGTAACAATAACTGATAAAGAAAAATAGAACAGACTAAGAAACATAATTATAAGTTCTAAGAAACACCATTAATTTTAAGGACACAAAACAGAAAAAGTAAACATTATGAAAAATGTAACTAATATATGACAGCCGGTCTCATAATACACTATCTGTAACCTGTGCCTGCTCTGAAATCTGTGGATAGCAAAGTCAGGAATCATCGTACATGGTTTTAATACACGCTGCCACTGTTGAAGTATCTCAAAGCATCCCTGTTTATTTATTCATACAAACCACACATTTCTCAATATGTAAGATACTGCATTATTTGCATACGCTCATTAAGTCATTCTCTCAGTTTCTGACATATTACATCCTATATAAAGTCACAAAGCAGCAGAAGCCTATCAATGGTCTTGCACTTTAACACCTTACATAACCACCTTCCAAAGGACTGACATTCCTCCCAACTGTTCAGATTTTGGCCTCATATTTTTTTGTCTGTTCCTCATAAAATGTCTGGTTTTCTACCAAACCACTGAGAACTGAAGTGTACCGAAGTCACTAAATGACACACAAGTTTCAGACTTTATATCTTTCAGAAAATGCATGCTAATGAAAAAAACTGTTATTCTAGCAACTTTGTTTATAACAGCAATATTTAAAATTTGTCCATGACTTTTGCCCCTTTTCCCCCATTACTTTGGTTTTGTCCAGATTTCTTGCACTTAGAGATTGAGAGGTATGGTACTGACCCTTTATTACTGACCGTTTTTGGTTGTTTCTTTGTATATAAAAGCCTACATATCCAAAATGAATCAACTTATGTTCATGAAGTTTTCAGGGGATGTAATACACTCCTCAACAACTTCCTAAAGTTTAATTTTAGTGACAACAAAATCAAATGCTTTTAAGACAGCCTCAAGGGCAGAACCTTTCAAGTTAATGCCAGTATAACCTTTTTTCACAAAATGGGACCCTCAACACTTGAGCCCCCCAATGCTCGGATTTAGGTCCCTTTATATTTTCTGTCTTTATTAATAATCTTACTTCTGACCTACCCTCTCTTCATGTTATGTAAACCAGACAATATATTCCTGATCAAATCTAGTAAATCATATTCAGTTCTGAAACCAAATGTACACAAATGCTTCAACCATCTTTGCTTATGGTCTTCCACCAACAGACTATTAATTAACTCATTTAGTTAATTAGTTAGACAGTAATTCATATTACTTGTCAATGCATGCACACCCCATGGGGTCTCATAAAGTG
Organism: Protopterus annectens; assembly: GCF_019279795.1. Classification (NCBI taxonomy): domain Eukaryota; kingdom Metazoa; phylum Chordata; order Ceratodontiformes; family Protopteridae; genus Protopterus; species Protopterus annectens. Next base: position 899,849,134 of record NC_056727.1, on the reverse strand, counting down.
CCTTAATGACTTTCAGTTCCAAACGGGACTACAATTCTCTTAGGAACTTACTATTCAAACAATAAAGCTAAATTATTATCCATCGCTGAGAGTTAAAACTTCCTCTTAAAGAGCAAGCCTACACTCCCAAACAGTCAACATGAGAACCTCATGTTAACCTAGACTTCCTTTAAACCATCTATGGGAGAAAAAGCTGTTTCCAGGCAAGGGTGTGCAATTTTTAACCACCATCCAAATTAAGTGAGAAAGCAGCAAACCCCTACCACGCCTTCGCGCTGCAGTGTTTTGGCGCTATTTTATCATTCATGCAGGAATGACAAATGTGATGTGAAAACATCATTTTCATTAGGTAAGGTTACTTTTTTTTTTTTTTTTTTTTTTTTAATTTCATTTGGCAGGCAGGCAGTACTGCAGAGATGAATGTCTTGTGTGGTGCTGCAAGATCGCAGTTTTTACAATGTGGAGAACGACTCCTTTCATTTGCATGTGAGGGTTGACTCAATAAACTGGGGACTGTGAGCTTTGCCAAGACCTTTTTTTTTATGGGTATTGTACTGCAGTACAACTGTGAAGACTTTTTCAGAGCACCTCGCGTAGCTGAAAACATACAGCTGCAATGCGGTGTGTTCTTTATGAAGTTTGCAGTGTTGATTTGACAGCAGTACACATTAATCCTGAGAATTAATCCTGAGAATACATGGTAAACATCACCCGATCCAGGCATATCCAGTAAGTAGTATGAATCTTTTCACCTTCTCTCCTAATGGTATTCCCCTACATTAACCTTCTTCTACTGTGAGACGGGATTCTCTCAAGTATTATACTGAAAAGGTAACTAGCTTCTGGCTGAAACCATGTGTAAAAAAAAATAAATAAATAAAACTCCCGCAACTGGTAGAGGTTTAAAGGTGGACTGCAGCTATTTCTGCAATGACCAAATGGTCCTGTACACCTAACATGACAATAGAGACGTCGGTCAGTTGTACAGAAGTAGTTGTCAGCCACAAACGTATGTCCGGCACTGAAATACCGGCGAAATATAGCAGCGCGAACTGGTAGGGGTTTAACAGAAAAGTACCATATATACATACATATTTATACATTTTATTTTGGTAGGCGCATATGAATTAATTTTCACATTAGTACTTTCTTCATCATATGTATAGTGTACCTTCTGCATGCCATGGGTAAGCTGCGGTGATACAGCGGTAGCGTTGTTGCCTCACAGCAAGAGGTTCTCCTGTTCGATTCTCGGGTACCTGAGATGTACCTCCATGGACTATATGAAGAGAGACATGATAGAGCTTTCAGATTTTGTGTCCCAAGCAGATATGAGCCTAGAACTCAGCAGTATTCTAGCTTCTCCAAGGATAATGCTACAATGTAAGCAGAAGATGACTGACTTTAATAACTGGCTTCGTTACTTGTGTCATTCTAATTGTGCCAATTATTAAAGTCAGTCATCTTCCTTGGAGAAGCTAGAGTACTGCTGAGTGCTAGGCTCATATCTGCCTGGGACACATAATCTGAAAGCTCTATCATGTCTCTCTTCACAGCGGTAGCGTTGTTGTTGCCTGTTCGATTCTCGGCTGGAGTGCCTACTGTGTGGAGTCTGCATGTCCTCCCCGCGGTCGAGTGGCCTCCGAAAGATATGCGTGAATGGGCATGCCTTCGCTGAAGGTTGGGCGTCGGGCTGGCAACTCGGCACCATAAAAATTTACTGCCAATCATTAGCAGACTGGAGTTCCGCTGTGGCGACCCCCTAACCAGGAAAAGCCGAAAAGACAAACAACAACCTTCTGCATGCCATGTACTCTGCTATATAATGTTAACTTATGGTATGTATTCTTCCTTTTGACTGTCTAATACTGCTTGCTCTTTTGAGCTTGGGTCATGGAAGAGCAGCCAACCTACCCAGTAAAAAAAAAGCAAATAAATAAAGAACACAAATGAAATAAATTAAATAATTAAACAGCCAATGGTTATCTATGAAATATCCCTAGACTGGGTTCTTACCCTCAAAGAGAAGAGAAAAGCTGAATTTCAAAATTTTAATGGAAAATGTTATTTCTTATGTCTCACCGTACAAAAAGAGTAACTGACTTCAGTTGCTTACAAAGCACTGTAACAAGACACAGGTTGGCGACATATATCCTACTATTATGTTTGCAGTGTACATACATATAAGAAGCTATACTAATAAATAGCATAACTTCTTACTTCTAGATTAAACTTTCTCTTGACTTTACTAGAAAGCCGTAGGGTAATTATTTGCCTAGTACAATTAACAGTACTTGCATATTACTGCAACCAGGTTCCAAACAACTCAGTAGCTCATATTTCTAATTCACAACTGTAGCAGAAGATATCAGTTTATGTATGTGTTGTAAGGATAATCAACTTCAGTATCTATATTATAAATGTATTTAGTCAAAGTGATTTTATTTCGGGATGATCGCACCCTCATGTATTTGTTGCGCACTGTAATACTGTTACGATGCATTTCTCACCTTGTTTGTTAAAGAATTCGCCAAAAAGGCAAAAACAACACCGGGAAAATGCCTAAAACCGGAAACAGAGTTTGAAATACTGCCCTTATAAACTTTTTTTTAATTTATTTTATTTAACATTTGTTAACTGGGAAAGTCCGACTTGGAACGAAGCCAATTTTCAGCGGCGGCCTGGGGAGAAAGGCTCCAGATGCATGTCCTTGTAGCGTGGGAGGAAACCGGAGCACCCAGAAGAAACCCACACAAACGCAGGGTGGGCATGCAGACTCCGCATAGAATGCACCCCAGCTGAGAATCGAACCAGAGAACCTCTTGCTGTGAGGCGACAACGCTACCGCTGCACCTCTGCGCCATCCTTACTTGCTTACCTAACTTACTTGCTGGAATAACATGTTTGCATTACCCTAAACGTTATGAAGGAGATGAAGTTTGAAAGTTTCACCTTTACACTGAAACGACTGTTTTAAGTCGAAAACATTTTCCATTATTACTGCGGCTGTCATTTTAATGCAAAACAACTGCCTTCTCTGACCATAAAATAGTTGTTTCGGTAATTGTGGAGAGGTACCCTAATGAGAAATAATCACCCATACTGGATAAAACAAAACTGAGCGGAACTGTTCAGCCGCATTATGAACCACAGAAAGCTAAGGAAAAATAAGCCACTTTCCTACTTCTGAAAAATAATACATCCTCATCCATGTCCTTCCCGCTGCAGCAAGGGGTGTACTGCACCCATTTAACCATTGTGTTTGCCGGTAAGAGCGTACATAATTCGGGAAAGTACCGGTAGCAAATGAAAAATGGTGATAATTGCTTGTTATGTTTGTAGGTACAAATTAAGAACATTTTGACAGCGTACAAGAAATAGTAGCACAGAATTGCTAATTTACATAACACCAACATGGCAGGTTGCACTTCTTTTACAAACTATCGCAGTACACGTTTTTTTGGCCCCTAACAAAATCCATTTTTCTGATGTATTATGCAACTAACATTTACAAGAGATGTACACATTTAGCAAACTATAATTTCATTGCATACGTTGTAATGTTTCCAACAGAAATCAATAATTTGGAGAAGTGTGAAACATTTGTTTCCTGGTTGTGTTAATTGTAAGTACCCAATTAACATGTTAGCCAAGTGATTACTTGGCCAAGATTGTGAATTAAAAAAAATATTTTAAAATTAGTTACATGCCGATTAAAAAAAAAGCTAAAACAGATTACTCAGCACATGTAATTAACCATTTTTACTATAAAGCTGATATGGCTCAGGACCAGTCATTAAACCATCAATGCGTCAGACAAAAGCTGCATATGACAGCAGGCAAAAAAAAAAGAAACATTCAGTATCACACTGTCGTGTTTCTGCACTGCCCAATCAGTTTAAAAAATATACAGTTATCTGTATTTTCAGTTTTCAAATGCCCTGAAACATGCACATGCTTTTACATCTAAGTGATGCAATGCATACGTGAAAATGTTTGCTCTCACTTTTTTTTAAATAGAGAATGTAATACAATTCGTCTTTGCACTGTTCTGATAAAAAATTCTGAGTACAAACCAGACACTCCCAACAATAATGAAACTAATGTGATAAAACAGTGGTCCAAGTGCAATTCTCAAACATTTTTTGTGGATACTATTAATAAAGCAATTCTTGCCCAGATTTTAATCTCTGACACAAACATTTGGAGGGGTAGGGTGTAGCCAAAAAAGACTGAATGGTATCCAACTGACCTAGATGAGAATTCATTGCCTTTCTTCCTTCCTCAAAAACTGCCAAAATTTTGTATTTAACTACATGCTATTACATCTCAGGAACTACAGGGTGTATTTCATACTCAGGAAATGCCACATCTTTCAGAGCTGTACTTACAGATGATGATCTTTACTACACAGCATGAAGGCATGCATAAAGAAATACGCTAGTATAATGTAAATGCAAAAACATACATTTAAAATTCTGAAAATAAAGAACTTAAAATACACCAGGTGCTTCCTGGTATTAAGTATTTCTACTTTTCTTTTTCTGCAAACTGCATGGATTGCATCCATCTGCTGCCATGATGTATGATGAAAGAAATTCTCTCAAAGGAAGACCTTTATTATGGAAGAGGAGAGGGTGCACAAACTCTTTTCTACTTTCATGCAAAACCTGATCTCCAGGAGGCCCCACTCTATGGGTAGACACTGTGGGACCCAAGTAGCAAAACAAAGTCTGTTGTCAGAAAATGTGTGTTTGGTTGAGGTGGGGCGCAGTCTCACTTAAAGTTAACTGTAACCCTTGAAAAACTCCCCCAGAGTGACATGGCTTGGCAGAGCCTCTTCCGCTTCCCTCTAAAATGTGTGGCTGGAAATATGTAGTGCACTACCTGATGCCAGTAACAACAGTAGGAACACCTTTATTTACACATAAATCCCTCTTCCTGGAAGTTTAAAGCACACATACAAAAGAAAAGCAACATCACCACCACCATCATCTCGCAGGAACAATGCTATTATTTTTCTCAACTTGCATTTTACATTATATCCTTCAACCAGCATGGCAACTTAGTTGTAAAACCTCATTCTTGCAGCTCACAGGGCTTAGGGTTCAATCCTGACCTCTGTCCAACATCAGCATGCACTCCGAAGCCCCTTGCAAATGGTCCTAGCAAAGCCTGCTCTAGATCTCCAAAAAGTTTGGCTAAAGACAGACTGACCTTTCTTTGCCTGACAGAAGGAAATAAAATGCTTTTTGATCTTCCTAAAGGGCTTTGTTCTGTCAAGCTAGTACCTGAGCTGCCAATGCACATCCAAGGTATGAAGAATCCTTTCTCCTCGATTCTTAGGTTCTGGAAAGTACAAAGGGAGACTGATGAACTGATTAAGACTAAGCTGTGAAGCCACTTTTGGCATGAAAGAAGGATTAGTGCACAACACAACCCTATTCTTATGGAAAACAAGATAAGGGTGCTCCACCATGAGAGCTTGCAGCTCAGAAACTCTCCTTGCAGATGTCAGAGCAAAAAGCAAAACAATTTTTCATGTAAAGAACTTAAGGTCAGCATATGCTGCTAGTTCGAAAGGTGACAAAGTCAATTTTTCTAGAACATAAGTGAGATTCCATGAAGGAGGAATTTATTTGCAAGTGAGTCTCATATGCACCACTCCTTTCATAAACTGTTTTACCACAGCAGAAGCAGAAAGAGACGGATACATAGACAGATAAGGATACTATACGCACCTTAACAGACACAATGATAAGCCATCCTGAAGTAGCTCACAAAAATATTTCAAGACCAGAGAAAATATTAACCTGAAAAGGCTCCCCTATTCTCGTCTAGGCACCACTCAGAAAACCTCACCAATTTATAAATATAAGATCTCCGGTACTTGCGTATTACCGCAATCACATTTTCATGCTGCGATAACTGACGCACAATTGAAGAACGGATGTTTGGTCTTACCTTGTAAGGTCTGCCTGATGTGTGTTTTACAAGAAAACGCCTATTCCTCGTCACGGACTCTCCAATAAGTGTACAAGCACCTCTAATTGGACAAATGTTTTATTCCATATGCGAACAGCAAAAACGAACAGCAGCACGAAACACCAATAAATGACAAACAAAAAAGAATATATGAAACCAGGTTAAGCTCTTTCACCCACTCGTATGGTGGGCTTCATCAGAACATCATCACAGTGCTGAATCTCGCGTTATATTTTGAATTAGGCGCCAAAAAAAACAGATACAAGTAAATACAAAGTAATTTGAACTATGTAACCGCTGCTGGTAACACGCCTCTTAAAGCTGTAACAAGCACCAGCAATGTGTCTTACATATAACCCTACATATAAATCTTCCTTTACATCCATCTAATACTGCTTGTCTAATAATATCAACAATAACACATGAACCTCTGCATAAAAAGTTTTGTATAAGTATTACTATCTTATAAGAAGAAAAAAGCAAGCTCAAAAGAATAAAAAAAATCTCTTATTAAATACAATTGTATACTGCAATTGTCAAATCTATCCGTATCAACTAAAAGGTATAATGCTGTATACCTTACAACTAAATATTGTATACCTATGAATTTTACATAATACGTGTCTAATGTAAACTATCTAATAAATACCTTAAATAAATGTCTATCTAAAAGCAAAACATAACTAAAAAGTCACTTATAAAATGTCACTTGTAAAAAATCACATATCAAATCGCATATAAAAATCATATATAAAATTGAAAATTAAAATATAATACAAAATGTATGATATATAATTTATATGGTTTGAAATACCTAAAATGTACAAACAGAAACAGAAGCTAGTAACCCTCCATGCATATCCTAATGTATTCTTTGTAAGTACATGCATTCCTGTTAGTATAATCAACACGTTTAATTCTTTTGAAAAATGGGTTTGCATGAAATGTATTCATTGATTCCTGGTGGTGTGCTGTCATCTAAATAAAGTTGCCACCAAACCTCCTTGAAACTCAATAAAGATTTAAAATCACCACCTCTTGGGTCCACTAAAATAATATCCAAAATGGCAAATTGGAACTTATGTCTTTCACCCATCCTTTCTATATGCCTGTATAAGGTATTCATCAGATCTTTCTTCTTAATACTATAGATGTGATCATATATACGCTGTCTGAGACATCGCTCTGTTTTGCCTATATAAAAACTAGTACATTCACCACATTTGGCCAAATAAATGAGCATTTTCGTTCTACAATTTCCATGTTTGAACTTAACTAATGAATGTGATTCATTCTGGATGACCAATTTCTTTTCTTCTAATATGTACTTACATTGATTACAAGTTCCACATTTGAATGTATGGGAAGAATTAGCTGACCTTTTATTTCCACTCACTATCCTAGGAACTAATAAGTTCTTTATGTTCCTACCCATTTTATAAACTATCCTTGGTTTATTCTCCATTACTTCCACTAACTTAGAATCATGGGAAATCAAATACCAGAATTTATTTATAATTGTAACTATCTTATCAACAACAGGACTATATAATAATATTAAAGATCTTTGATGGCAAGTTGTCACTTGTTCATACTTCTTGCCCAATTCCATCAAATGTTTGGTCTCAAATCCTGTTCCTAATATACAATATACAATATTTAGTTGTAAGGTATACAACATTATACCTTTTAGTTGATACGGATAGATTTGACTATTACACTACACAATTGTATTTAATAAGAGATTTTTTTGATTCTTTTGAGCTTGCTTTTTTCTTTTTTTCTTATAAGATAGTAATACTTATACAAAACTTTTTGTGCAGATGTTCATGTGTTATTGTTGATATTATTAGACAAGCAGTATTAGATGGATGTAAAGGAAGATTTATATGTAGGGTTATATGCAAGACACATTGTTGGTAATTGTTACAGCTTTAAGAGGCATGTTACCAGCAGCGGTTAACATAGTTCAACTTACTTTGTATTTACTTTGTATTCACTTGTATCTGTTTTTTTTGGCGCCTAATTCAAAATATAACGTGAGATTCAGCACTATGATGATGTTCTGATGAAGCCCACCATACGAGTGGGTGAAAGCGCTTAACCTGGTTTCATATATTCTTTTCTGTTTGTCATTTATTGGTGTTTCGTGCTGCTGTTCGTTTTTGCTGTTCGCATATGGAATAAAACATTTGTCCAATTAGAGGTGCTTGTGCACTTATTGGAGAGTCCTTGACGAGGAATTGGCAGTTTTTTTGCATTTCTATTTTTTCCGTTGTTTTACAAGAAAGTTCAAACATTTTTAAGGTGTGATGTAAGGCTGGGTTGTAAACAGAGGGCTTGGTAAAGCAGTCACCATTTTCTTCCGCTGCTTCTTCACCGACTCTGCAGTGGCTTGACTGGAGAAACTAGCTGCAGTCTCTGTGCCCTTTTATGTGCATCAGAAGAACATCTGATGGGAAGCAAAGACAATCAAGGGAGACTTTTTTTTAAGTAGAAAACGGCAGTACTGCAAAATAGTTTGCATCTGCTAACTTCCATTCATTCCCCCAATGCTAGTCTCACTTTATGGATCAATTATATTAGAGAGGTTAATCAGATGTTTAAATGATTTTGCAGTACTGCCGCCATTTTCTACTTGAAAATCCTTTTGATTGTCTTTGCTTCCTATCAGACGTCTAATCCTCCAATGGAATAGCTAGCCACAAATTGCAAGCAACGTTTGAAAACCCATACTCGTTTTACAAACCAAAAAAAAAAAGAAAAATCCACCAAGATAGTGTTTAACAGTCTACTACCCTTCCCGATCACTTTGTAAGGAGTCAGACAGGGTATACTGCTTTGGCTTTTTGTTTCCCGATGCTTTCTGTTGTCAGGGCAAAGGCTGAGAAAAAGGAACGCGGAACGTGTTTTAAGTGTGGAATGGGGGAACTTGCTTAACTGACATCTTGAGACGCTGGCAGTAAATGGGGAAACCTATCTTTTTCAAAACTTAATTTTTTTTTCATCCAAAGTGAGAAACCTTCCTAAAAACAAGAACACATTAAAGAAAACATGCATCTCAGGTTCTTATACTTTATCGGTCCCAGTTGACACAAGGGGAAAGCAACCACCATTTGCTCGAAAATGTGGTTGCGATAATACGCAAGTACCAGATTTTCTGGTAGCAGTTTTTTTTTTTACTTCCTTCAACACCTGCTGCACGTCCTCATGAAAGAGGTGCGTAAAGGGAGTCAAAACTGAATCATCAAGGATGTTAATTGAAATTTCTCTAAACTGAGTTGAACCATTCGCCCCCGAGACTGTGTGAGCAAGTCCAGAGTGTGAGGGAGTTTGCAGTAATTGCATTTGGCCAATACCATTAGAAAGGAGAACCAAGACTGCATTGGTCAATACTGTGTCACCACAAAGATCTTTGACATTTCTCTCTAAATTTTGAAATGTATCTTCTGAATCAACGGAAAGGGTGGAAATGCATAAAAGAACATTCCTGTCAAAGGGAACAGAAATGTGTCTGTCCTCCAAGCATGGCTGCAAGGATATCTGCGGCAGAATTTCTCGAGTTGTCTGTTTTGAAAGGAAGTGAACAGTTCTTTTAAAGACAGATTTGGACTAGATCCTGGAACCCCACTGCCTTGAGCTTCCACTCATGTGGGTCTGCCTAGGATCCAATTAATCTGTCTGTCACAACATTCTGGTATGGCAGGATGTAAGAAGCGTGAAATGTTAGAGAACACTGAGACGTCAAGTCACAGGACATCACTGCCAACCAGTACCCCTCATTTGTTGAGATACAACATAATTGTGGTGTTGCCGTAATCACCTGGGGAGGACCTGGAGTACACAGCTGATTAAAAACCTTCAAGGCGTGTATCACTGCCAGTATGTCCCTGATACTGATATGCTTCTGTGTGATTTGGGACTCCAAGTGACTTGCACTTGCTTCCCCATTGACAAAGCTCCTCATGCAAAGTCAACCAAATCTGTCTGAAAAGACTATACCTGAACTGGAACGGAAAATGGAAGTCCTGGACTGACACTCAACTGCTCTCCACCACTGTACCTCATCTGAAGAAAACAAGCTCTGGCAACTAAGTTTCCAGGGAATGAAGGTGCTGAATCCAACAATTTTGAACATACCACTGAATTGTTCTCATGTGAAGACAAGCCACTGGAATAATAAGAATAACGGATGCCATCATTCTAAGAATTTTTAGGAATTCTCAAGCCAGTATGACATTCCTCTTGGAGAATTACAGAAACTCTGTTTGGTAAGGAACGCTCTCGTCTTCGGGCAGAAAAGCCATTCTTACATAGGAGTTGATAAGACACCCTAGAAAGATGAATCTTTGTGAGGGGGTCAGGCACGACTTCAAGAGGGTCAATTTGAACCCTTGAAGAGAGACAGAATAAGGCCAAAACCTTTTCTAGCAATTCCAAACACTTGGATGCAGACTGCACAGACCAGCAAGTCAGTCCTTCAAGTAAAGAAAACTGTGGATATCCAAAGTCCGAGAGTAGGCCACTATTGGGGCAAGACATTCTGTAATACCAAGAAGCACAGAGCAGCCCAAAGAGCAATACCAGAAAGTGAAAGTGCAACCCAGAGACAACAAATTTCAGAAACTTCCAGAGCCAATGAGCAATGTCGATGTGATGATAGGCATCATTTACGTCAAGGGTCACCATGAAGCAGTGGTTTGAAGAGGAAGCAGTGTTTGTAGGACAGGAATTTTGAACTCAGGAATCTGGGTAAAGATATTCAGAAAGGACAAGTGCAATAGTGATCTCCACACACTTTCTTTTTTTGGAACCAAGAAAATTCAGGAATAAAAACTCCTCATTCTCTCAGTGAACAGAGGAGGATGGTCTTTTCACTGCCATTAGTAACCCTTGCTCATTTGCCAAAAACCACTGACTGCCACACCTCTTTGCAGAAACACAACTTGAGCAATGTAGCACCCAGATATAGAACTGAAACAGATGGGTGCCTCGCACTGGCATAGTTATAAGTTGGGAGGGTGGGAGTCCTTTTTGGAAAAAGGACCTCCTCTTGTTCGACTTGGCAGAGATGACATCCTGCCACTTCCTTTTGATTCCTTGGTTCTTGCTAAGCTAGGACTTCCATTTATGAAGCTGCTGAAAATTGCCCTTTTTAAAGAATGACAATTTAGGAATATGAAACATTTGTAACATACCCTGCAGAAATTTACCTCTGTCATCCCACTGTTTAAGGATCTGATTAGCTACAGTACCACACACAATCAGACTCAATGGGAACATTCAAAATATTATTTTTTAAGACAACAGAAAAATTGTGACCAGTAACCAACCATCATCACAACTGACAAAACTTCATTTCTAGAAATAGTATCAGCCCCTTCTAAGGCACTCCTTAAAGCATATTTTGACACTGGAAAAACATTGGAAACAATCCCCCAGATTCTCAAAAGCTTGCACAGAGTGCAAGATCGGTGCAGGAGCTCAAGCAGGCAATATGTCTGCCGTGCGATCCAGGAACAGCCTGCAGGGGCGTGCACAAGCACTCTTGCATGGAATAAGCCCTGGTATGCAAATCACCCCATTTGCAGGAGAAATCTAGGCAAATAAGGTGATTTTGCAATCCAGGAACCTTGCAACAGTCCGTGCAGGATTAGTGCTATCTGCAGAAATGTACTTGGTTAGTAACCGAGTACATTTCTGCAAAATCCAAAACGGAGCTGTGACAGCCCCAAATAAAGACTGCATATCATTTAGTAAGCATGCCAATGGCCAAGTATAAGGCCATTGACATTGCAAACAAACAAACAAAAAAAAAAATACAAAAATCAACTTTTATTTATTTTTTTTAGCTAATCGCGGCTGTTTAAGCATAGGGCAGCGGCGTACAAACAGGATCGGGGGAAAATAATAAAATAAACCTAAAATAAGCAGTCTAACTAAAATCACTATTCTGTCATGCAAGTCAATGGCAGGCAAAAGACAACCTGGCCAGTGAGTGGTGGTTGCTAAGGGGGGAGGCTCAGTCTGAGACATGTAACTATGCATTAGCAGGCAATCCTATGCAAATGAGGGGAAGGATAGCGAATCCCAGCTTTCCCCAGCATGTGAGTCAGGTCCCAACAGTGTAAGAGTAGGAATAGCTTGGTGCAAGCCAAGGAGTTAGGTGACATCTGGGGTGTGGGTCAGGCATACTGTAAGCAGATTGGAACCCTGTGGCTTAGGATTGCTCCTAGCTTGGCATAGCTAAGCTGGGGGGGGTGTGTCTAAACCTGCTTAGCGCTCTGTACAAAGCCTAAGCAGGTGTGGGCACCGTGCACCGGGTTTTACAGGAAGAAAAAAAGAGGTTAAACCAGGAAGTAGCAGCAGTGTGCACATTTGAACACTCTGTTTGCGCAGGGTGCACACGGGCTTAAACTGGAAGGCAATGGGAAGGGAAAACAGCAATAGGAGGGTAATCAAGGAGAATTAGCTTAGCTGGCAGGTGAAATGTGTCAGAATCAGCCAGTTGCACAGGCAGCAGACCAGCCCAGCCCAGAACACTACTATAAACTATTCAAACACCTTCCCCTCTGGTTTTTCCCCACACTCTACACCACCAGTGTAAACAAGTGGGGAACTTTTAACACTCAGTACAGTAAAATGATACGGGCTGCAACAGCCATCATACAACAACTTGTGGAAGAGGCTGAGGATGGTGAGGATATGAATGCTGCCCACCAACCCACAGTGTGGAGATGGAGAAGAGTGTACAGACCCAGGGTAACCTACCAGGGGCTACATGAGCTGGAGATAGTGGAGTGCTATAGGGTGGACAGAGACCTCCTACAGCAAATTGTTGAGCTGTGCTGGCCACGCCTGACACACATTACTAACAGAGGGGAACCAATCCCAGTGGATACCAAGGTATGTATAGGCCTAAGAATACTAGCTACAGGTACCTTCCAAAGGCCAACTGTGGATATGATGGGGATTTTACAGGTATCAGCATCCAGGGTACTCCACCAGTTCCTGGACGCCATGTCAACACATGTCTGTGAGCACGTATATTTCCCCAACACCCGTGAGGCATTGGCCAGCAATATGCAACTGTTCCACCACATAGCAGAATAACATGAGGTAGTGGGTGCTATAGACTGCATGCAAATACGCATTAAAGCACAACCCGGTGAGCGGGGAAGGGTCTAAATCAACCGCAAGGGCTTCCCCTCCATCAACTGCCAAGTTGTGTGCGATGCCAAGAGCATAATAATGAATGTGTGTGCTGGCTGCCCTGGAAGATATCACAATTCCTACATCTAACTGGTGAAAAAACTAATACTCTCAATTCCTACATCTGGCATCTGACACAGCTGTACCAGAGATTTGCCAATGGGGACATCCCTCACAGTCACCTAGTGGGGGATGCTGGATACGCACTGGAGCTGTGGCTGATGACACCCATCAGAATTGCACACACACCCGAACAAGAACTCCATAATGAGGCACACGCACAGACCAGAATTATAGTAGAGCGTGTGTTTGGGATGCTCAAGTCACGGTTCCGGTGCCTGGACACATCCAGTGGAACCTTGCAGTACTTACCAGCTACATGTATCCAAATTGTCCTTGTATGTGCCATGCTACACAATATGATCCTGCAGAAACAGCTGCAGCAGGAACAGCATGGGGCTGGGCCACACAGCCCCCCACCATTGCCAAGGCCTGCACAGGCACAGAGTGACTCGGAGGAGGAACAACCTGAGCCTGCCCCAGTAGGCAGAAGGAGGCGTGCCCAGTATGCCCTGGCCCTGGCAAAGAGGCAACGCATAGCACATACACTGACACTGGAGGGATCTAGTGAATAACACCTCTCTCTGACTCTCACATACAGTAAAAGGGATGCCAAACATTACACTACATGTGCCTAACCATGTGTAAGGAATGTACTATGTGCATCCGACATAGGCAGCCCTGCAGCACCACCCTCAATATTGGGACACCCACAAGGTAAGTGGCTCACACATGCCAGTTGGGGGGGGGGTTCACATACCCAACAACAGTCACAGCCAGCAGGACAGGTGTAGACAAACACAAACAAAGGTGGTGCTATGGCCTCTGAATGAGGCCTATGAGTAACCTCCCCCCAGGCCTACACAGACAGACTACAGCAAGGTCAGGCAGTGAGGTGTCAGTTCTGAAGGGTAGGAAGTCAGAAACTAATATGTAGGTAATTAAAAGCTAAGATCTGTAGTACACTGGTATGCCTCTAGTCAGCACGACAGGTAAGACAACAGACTGAAATGGAGTACCCGACATACCAGTACACTCCTAGCAAATGTGTACAAGTGTCAGGTGTGCCCCCCACCCTATGTAGAAATGTAGTCACAGTTAGGTGTGCCCCCCCAATCCTGTGTAGAAATGTATACCCCCCATCCTACGTAGAAATATAGTAACAGTCAGGTGTGCCCCCCCCCCCCCACAATCCTGTGCAGAAATGTAGAAATAGTTAGGTGTGCCCCCCATCCTACGTAGAAATGCAGAAATGTAGTAACAGTCCATGCCAAATGATTGACGGATACCCTGCAGAGACAGCATGCTACCTGTAGGTGTACAACACACAGGTCAGCACTGCAATACAAACGACCTGGAATCAATCCATACATTCAATACAGACTGCCATACTGGGCATGCCCACACACTTAGAGAAATGAAGGCAATGTCAGTCAACAACATACTGAAAGGTCATACTGGGCATGCTCACACACAAACACATGAAGGCCATGTCTGCAAACACCAGTGGACTAGACATATCTGGCAACTGCAGATGTTAAGTGCAGACACTCCTCACTATGCACGACTCATGTTTTGCACACACAGTGGATAGGAATACAGGTATATATGTAAGAACAGCACACTATAATAAGCCAAAGGTACACATACATAGATGTGTGGAAGAGGGTGACTGTGACAAGGAGCCATCCAGGCCTGTCCCACCCAGCACACACGCAAAGAGCCACAATCACACAAGGGTCAGATGTCACTCACTGCAGAAACTAGCCACCGGTATGTGTCAGCATTACAGAGTATGTGGTGCATGTGCTAGTTGTGCAACATGACTGTCCAAGGAAGTAGTCATCTAGCAGCTGTATACACGTACCTGTGAAATACGGCCCAGGTTGTGCACGCATGTGGCATGTCAGCCCCTAGATGAATGGGTTATGACCCATGCACACACACTGCCCTCCCCACAGCCCCACTATGACAAGCCTGCTGAGGTCATCCACTGTGAAATACACCTTTGGGAGAGTTGTATCCCAGTAATCTCCTTGGCGCATCCCATAACTGCGTACTGCTGTAGTGTGATAAACTAGTTCGGTGGGAGTTCTAACCCCAGTCTTAGTATCTGTGTGTTTATGTGTGTGTCTCTGTCTGTGTAGAGAGCAATGTTTTTTAGGGTAGTCACACTCCCTACAATTGAAATGCTCTACTTTAGCAAGGCCACTGATGTCATCCACCTAGAAATACATCCCTGGGAAGGTTGTATCCCAGTAATCTCGGTAGCGCGAGCCGTAACTGTGTACTGCTGTAGTGTGATAAACTAGTTAGGTAGGAGTTCTAACCTCAGCCTTGGCAACTGTGTGTGTGTGCGTGTGTGTGTGTGTGTGTGTGTGCGTGTGCGTGTGTGTGTGTATAAGGCAATGTTTTTAGGGTAGGCACATCCCCTACAAGTTAAATGCTCTACTTTGGTAAGGCTGCTGAAGTCATCCACCTAGCAATACATCTCTGGGAAGGTTGAATCCCAGTAATCTCCGTAGCGCGTGCTGTAACTGTGTGCTGCTACAGTGTGATAAACTGGTTAGGTAAGAGTTCTAACTCCAGCCTTGACAACTGTGTGTGTGTGTGTGTGTGTGTGTGTGTGTGTACGGAGCAATGCTTTTTAGGGTAGTCACAATCCCTACAAGTCAAATGCTCAACTTTGGCAAGGCTGCTGATGTCATCCACCCAGAAATACACCTCTGGGTTTGTAACCCTGTAAACTCCGTAGTGCGTGCCAGAACTGCATACTGCTGTAGTGTGATTTAGAACTCTGGTAGGGTTCTACTCCCACCCACGGCAGTTCTGGATGTTTTGTGTGTGTTTCAATGTCAGTGTAGGGAGCAATGAATTAGAGGCTAGTCACACTCAGTACATTTCAAATGCCCTACTTTGGCAATCCTGCTGATGTCAGCCAATGTGATATACACATTTGGGGAAGGAGATCTCCAGTAATCCCTGTGGTGCATCCTACAACAGCTCCATGCTTTAGTGTGATATAGACCTCTGTTAGGGGTTCTATACCCACACATGTCGGTTGTGGATGTTTTGTGTGCGTTCCAATGTCTGTGTAGGGAACAATGCATGTTAGGCTAGTCACACTCAGTACATGTCAAATGCTCTGCTTTGGCTATCCTGCTGATGTCAGCCAATGTGATACACCTTTGGGGAAAGAGTATTCCAGTAATCTCCGTGGTGCATACTATAACTGCATAGTGCTGCAGTGTAATAAACTAGTTAGGTAGAGGATTCTATTCCCAGACATGACAGGTGTGTGTGTGTGTGTGTGTGTGTGTGTGTGTGTGTGTGTGTGTGTGTGTGTGTGTGTGTGTGTGTAACTCGTAATCTGTGTGGAGGTGGGTGTGAGTGCGTGACACCTGGGCCCAATGTGGAGCAGGACATGCAAATTTCTTATATGGTGACCCTAGTATACATCACAATGTCCACTGTACAGGGATAACAGATGTGAAATAGCTGAGAGGTTGGGGTGCAAATCCATACCCATACATGTGACATCAAGGCCAGGCAATCACAGATAGCAACCCCACAATTACCCAGAGCACATTCTCAACTCATGTCTCACACACACACACAGACACACACACACAGACACACACACACAGACACACACACACAGACACACACACACACCGAGGCAACAGCAAATATGTGTGTACTACACTGCATACTGGCAACTGATAGTAACTATGGAGTGAATGCAGTGGCCTACAGAGGGCATGGCACCCTGTCCATCTGTCCAACAGAAACATACATGCAGACAGTGCACCTTCCACATTTTCCACACTGAACACCTGTGGTGCCATCACATGTGACCCACAAAGGACATACCATGCCTGAAAACATGCCCTGTATGGATAGATGCCACTGACACCAGGGAATGTCATTAGCATGCTATCAATGTAGGTGCAGGGTTAACCTGCTGTCCATTACCAGTTCCTGCCACAGGTGGCCAACACTGGCACATCTGATGATAATCTGTGCACACAACATGGGCCTGACACCCCAAGTACAGTTCCACATGTCACTGTACATGCATGTGGGAGGTGTGCACATCCCAGACACTGTCCACGTCATGGACAACAGAACACATACATGGCAAGCGATGCACAGCATTGGCCACACGCAATAGTCACCCAGGTGACTGGACGGTGGATACAATACCTGTGTGGGCAAATGCAGAAACCACAGCCCTGAGCCACAAGTGATGGGCACACCTGCGCACTGACGGTTAGCTGTACTCGGATTTAAAATATATATATAAAAATGTTTCTTTATTTAATTTATATGTACTGTTGCTGTTCTACACATGGGAGATTGTTGATGGGGATATGCGGACACCTATGAATAGTCTCGCTCATTACTTACCAATTTCTGCTGTTCTAAATTGCAGGGGCATGATTATTCTGAGAGCTCTGCTCTCAGACACGCCCCTTGCACTCGTACACGCTCCATGTAAGCCTAGGAGCTCAGGCAGCGCTCCTTATTAATATGCATGGCATGCTGCCGTCCTGCTCCTAAACAGGTGCCTCTGTGCAGGACTAATCTAGTCTTGCACGGAAGTTTAGTAAATCCGGGGGAATATCTTTGACATAAACCTTTTTCTCAACTGTCAATGATGCAGTATGCACTTTTAACGTATTTATGCATCTCAAAACAAATTGCCACATTAAACACTGATAGTTATTAAATGCTATACTGAACTGTGCCGGCTTCTTCCCCTGAGATTTTACCTCCTTTCCTAGTTTTTCTACATGAAATGGATTAGAAAAAAAATAAAGATGTTTTAATAGAAATGGTAGATGAAGATACAAAAGCCAGGACTCTGGAGATGCAGCAAGGTGGAGGAAATCTTAAATCTCCTAAATACTTTTTTAGGGAGACCCTCAGTAAACAAAGGCTTACTTAAAAACATCCTCCAGCACTGGAATCACTGGAGGGATGGGGTGAAGGATAGGAGCCTCATCCTGCAAAAGATCACAGACCTTGCCAATGTCGAATGCAGCAGAAGACTGATCTCCTAATTAAATACATCTCAATCTAGTCAACATTTGGGAAAAAGAAAATGCCTGTTTGGGTTCCTTTATCTGTTTGCTATCAGAGGAAACTGACTGAACCAAACGAAACATATCTGAACCCTAAGACACGTGATCTCCTTCAAAATCAGGATACAAAGCAGAAAAAAACAGGGTGGAAATACCGAAATTGTTATTAACCCGGGAATGAACCCTAGAATTAAATGTTTGAACAATGGACCTAGCCAATGCCACCATCTCTGGTAGGAAACCTGGAAGAGACTGTTGCTCAACTACATTTTTTTTTTTTTTGCTGTTGTCACTTAGTACGCACTACAATTGAAGGAGAATCCCAGAGGGAAACTTATCGACTCTGGCAATGGATTCTGTACCTATGACTTCCACTACACCTATGGTATATGGTTCTCCCATACCTGAAACAGGTGCTACTACAGCCCTGGAGGATGTGTCTGACTGTCAAATCATGCACAGTTGTGGTACCAACACCACACCAAGGGACCTGGAAATAAAAGGTGTGTGGTGCAATAGCCTGCTCTTGGCTAAGGTTACTACAGAGTCACAAGCCATAGGCTGAGGCATATGTTTTGTTTTATTTTTGTGTTTTTTTAGGTGCAAAAGGCGGAAATAGGGGAGTAGTTTCAGAGTCCAACTAGACAGGGGCAAAAAACTAGCCAGGCCAGTAAAAAACTGCTAGTGAAACTGCACTCCCAGTAAATAAAGGGATAACACCTCTATATTCTCCCTTAAAATAGCAAAGTAAAGATTATTTAAACAGAGAAATTAAAAGAATACTCTACTGAGGAAACAGACAGTAATTCAGTAATTACGCTAAGCATCAACACAGATCTTGAAAAAAAAACAATAAAATTCAATAAACGGCTACCGACTCCTCCATCTATGGAATAGACTCCCTCTCCAAGTCAAGTAGAGTACCTCACCAGGAACCTGGATGACTGGATGGGAAACAGAAAATATACCCTTGGGATCCCACCTGTATCCCTGCTGGATAGGGAAAATAGGTGCTGACTTTGTGGGAACACGAGTGAAATTATTGGCAAGGCTTATAAGGGCCTCTGGGCCAATAACCTAGTATTGTCTTATGAACCTATTTCAATACCACATGTATAAAATAGTGTAAATTAGCCTAGAAATGGAATTCAACATAAACTTAAGAAAAATTCCTATCAGAAAACAAAATGGCACCAAAATCACAATTTAAATAAATAACTAACTTAAAATCTTAGTAAATGACTTAAATTACCTCTTTACACAAAGATACAGTGAAAAACTGTGAAAACAGCAAGTTTGCTTTTCAAAAGTTTCAAAATAATGTTTTACATCAATGGAAAGAACAGCTGTGATTCACTCACAATTACAGCAGCACGAGGCAAAAAATGTAGTTGACAGAAACAGCCACAGCTTAGCAAAAACTGTCCAGCCTTTCAAAAATACAATAATACATTTAGAAAGGGTTACAAGCCCTTATGAAAAAATAGTTCAGATTACCCCACACAGGAAATTCCTCCAGTAACAACAGAAAATAAAAGTACTGTTGAAATGTACTTTTTTAATTTCTCAAAGAAACATACACCTATAAATTATATCTACTACAGAGAGAGATAGAAAGCTAGAAGGAGATATAAAATAACCTAAATGGTTTCTTATCTGAACTCCAGAGGACAAAAAAGGCAGAAGAAGCGATCCTTCAGGAAAAAACCTGAAGGTCTGCTGTCTGTGGTTCTGAAGGACTATCCTGCTCTCGCAGCTGACTGGTTCTTCACACCTGCAGAGATCCAGAGTCAGGAGAGACTGCCAGAGAGAGGTAGTAGGATATTACAACCAGAATGCCGGTACGGCACTATGTTTGCTGAACATCACTGTGTTCTTCTAAAATTAAGGAAGACTTGCATATCATGTCTGTTGCAGAAAATTTTCTTCCCAAGGCACATTTCTTAAAAGACTAGCCTGTAGCAGTAACTGAGCAAAAGACTTAAGCACCAGATGAAAAGGGAGAGGAAATTACTCAGAAAATGTAAGAAAATCTATAAACGTATGACAGTATATTTTAATAATACAGCACAGCACCAAAAAGAAAGGCCTAGATCTGAATGACGAGAAAATACAGTTTTGTGAGAGAACAGAATGACAATATAAATACCTAAAAAGTGAATCAGAAGACCAAAGGATGCAGTTCAAATAGAAAAATGTTTTAGTCAAAAACAGTAACTGATAGCCCGACTCCACTTAAATGAAGTGAACAAAATTGGAGCAATGAAGGTCTGGAAAAGCAAGCACTGTTGTACATTATGGCATGGGGAGGGTTCTTCGCAACTACATAAAGTGTTATCTGCAAAGGCCTTACCCCTGCTGTTACAGGGGAATGCAATCTACTTACAAGGCCTGATTTTACACAACTTGAAGGGAGTGGGGTGGTGGGACTGGGACGATCAGAGGGAAACAACCTACACCATTTTGTTCTTGTGAAAAAGTCAATTATGCTACTTTCAGAAGTGGTAGCAAACAACTGACACCTATTTTAAAACAAGCTGCACTAAAACATTCTCGATTTGCTGTTTAAGTGTTGGGGAAGAAAAGTACAGTTTTGTACCTACCATAAATGTAGATGTTCGAGGATCCACATTGCTGCAGTCCTAACTATTGGGTAGTCCGCTGTCCAGTCGGCCCGAATACCAGAGTATATGGCTGACGTCGGTCAGGGCGCATTAGACTGACGTCAGTACGTCAGGGTACTAATGCGCATGACCGACGTCATATCCTCAGTCTTTTCTTGCCCCAGATGCCAGAAGACCCTAAAAAGACAAGGCCCAATATACCTGCACCAAAAATATGTACAATATATACAAAAATATATACAAAAATATCAGCATATAACCTCACCTACACAACCACCCCTAAACACAGACGGGAAGGAGGGAGGGAAAATTGGACTGCAGCAATGTGGATCCTCGAACATCTACATTTATGGTAGGTACAAAACTGTACTATGTTCTTCATTCCACATTGCTGCAGTCCTAACTATTGGGTAGAATCCCAAAGCAGAGGTAAGGGAGGCTGGCAAATCATAAAGAAGCAGGAGCTGACAACATGCCTTGCAAAATAGCTGTGGCAAAACCAGCCCTAGACTTAGAGTAGAGAGGAAGGTGATAATGCTTAGAGAAAGTATGCACTGAACTCCAAGTAGCTGCCTCCAAAATATCCTTAGTTGCCACCCCCCCTAGAAATGCTGTTGAAGTGGCAGTAGCCCTAGTGGAATGAGGCCTAATCCCAGCTGGAATCTCCTTGCCATGATGGGAATAACAAAATGCAATGCAAAACCCAATCCACCTAGAAATAGTTTGTTTTGACACAGGCTTGCCCTGCGAACTCAAAGCAAAAGAAACAAACAACTGCTGAGACTGCCTAAAATCCTTAGTCCTGCTTAAATAATAACGCAATTGCCTGTGTACATCTAAAGTGTGCAAAATCTTTTCCCCTTTATTTTGGGGGTCTGCATAAAAAGTAGGCAAATGAATAGTTTGGTTTAAAGCCACACTAGAAACCACCTTAGGCATAAAGGAAGGATTAGTACGTAATGATACCCTATCCTTATGGAAAATCAAAAAGGGCTCTACTGCCATAAGGGCCTGCAACTCAGACACCCTTCTTGCAGAAGTAATAGCCAACAGAAAAGCAGTCTTCCATGCCAAGTATTTCAATTCAGCAGTAGCCGCAGGCTCAAAAGGTTGTAGAGTAAGTTTTTCCAACACAAAATTGAGATCCCAAGCAGGAGTAGGAGCTCTACGTGGGGGTCTTATATTCTTTGCCCCTCTAAGAAACTGCTTGAACAAAGGATGCGAAAACAATGGTGGGTCACAATCATAGTGAGCTGAAATTGCTGCAGCATGAACCTTAATGGAAGAGAAGGACAAACCTTTGTCCAATAACTCAGTAAGATATTGAAGAGCCACACTCAAATTAGGCTCAGAAATCTCCAAATTCTTTGCTGTACTCCAAAATAAAAACCTCTTCCATTTTTCTGCGTACACTTTCCTTGTACTAGGTCGTCTAGCTTCCATAATCACATTTAAAACTTGTTGAGGAAGTTGAGACCTGCTGTGTTTCAACACAGAATATGCCAGGCTGTTAGATGAAGAGAGTGAAGCTTGACATTGAGCAGATGTCCGTCCTTCTGAGATAACAGATGTGGAATCAAAGGTAAAGGCCATGGAGGCTTCCTTACCAGACTCCTCAGTAGTGGGTACCAGTGTTGCCGAGGCCAATCTGGAGCTATTAAAATCATCCTTGGCTTGTCTTGTCTGACCTTTAAGAGCACCTTTGGAAGAAGAGGCAGAGGTGGAAAGGCATACACATGAAGATTTTTCCAACTGAAAGAAAGAGCATCCACTTTCCAAGCTGTGTGATGAAACCCCTTTGTGCAAAACTTTGGCAGCTGGTGGTTTAGTGGAGAAGCGAACAGATCTATGTCTGGAGTTCCCCATGACACTGTCAATTGCTGAAATACATGAAGATCCAGTTTCCACTCGTGGGGATCCATGATTTGTCTGCTTAACACATCTGCTAAGGAGTTCTGTGCTCCCGGCAGAAACCTTGCCTGAAGAGTTAGTTGCAAGCTGAGCGCAGTCTCCCATAAAATCATTGCTTGCCTGCATAGAGGATAAGAATGTGTTCCCCTTGTTTGTTGATGTACCACATGACAGTTGTGTTGTCTGTTAGAATCAACACCTGCCCTGGAAGAAGTAACTCCTTGAAAGCCATTAATGCAAACTGGACTGCTAACATCTCCTTCATGTTGATATGTAGATGCTGTAGTCTGGCAGGCCACTTGTCTTGTATCCACTTTCCATTTAGATGAGCTCCCCAAGCAATGTCCGAGGCATCTGTCGTTAAAATCTGACTCGCCTCTGGCCGGGTCACAGAGAGTCCCTTGTTTAGGTGACATTCCTGAGCCCACCACAAAAATTCTTTTTGAAGGCAAGGTATTATTTGAATGACAGTGTCCAAATCCTGGCAGTGCTGTGTCCATACATTTTTGAGATACCATTGCAGCTTCCTCATATGCAGTTTGGCATTGGGAAGCACCAGAATACAAGATGCCATGAACCCTAATGCTTGAAGGACTGTCCTTGCAGTCAGCACGGACTGATGAGATAGTTGATGGAAGTAAAGGGATAGACTCTTTTGTTTGTCCGGGGTTAAAAGGCCATCTGGGCTGCTGTATTCAGTCTCACACCCAGAAAGCACATGTCTTGAGAGGGTACTAGACTGGACTTTATTTCGTTCACAGAATACCCTAGGCATCTTAGCACTGCTATAACATATTCCAGATGCTGTAGAAGGTCTTCCTTTTCTTGAGCCAGAATCAGGCAGTCGTCCAAGTAAGGATAGATTTGAATTCCTTTTAGCCTGAAGTAAGCTATCACTGGAGCCAGAACCTTTGTGAATACTCTGGGCGCAGTAGATAAGCCAAAGGGCAATGCAGAGAACTGATAATGAGAATTTCCAGCTCGAAACGCAGATACTTCCTGCAACTTAGTCTTATAGGCACATGAAGGTAAGCTTCCTTGAGATCTAAAGTTACCATCCAGTGATCTTTGCCCAGCAGAGGTAAAAGCTGTTGTAACGTCAACATCTTGAACTTGGGAATGTCCAGATAAGTGTTGAGGATAGATAAATCCAAAATTGGTCTCCACGTGTTCCCCTTCTTTGGTACTAGGAACAGGCGAGAATAAAATCCTAGGCCCCTTTCTGATACAGGGACTGGCTGAATGGCCCCTATTTGGAGTAACAGAGAAATTTGCTTGTGAGCCTCTTCCCTTTGTGGAGGAGGAACGTCTGGCATGCCTTTGAAAGGGGCAATGTATGGAAATAAAACCTGTAACCGTGGTGAATGATATCCAACACCCATCTGTCTTGAGTAATTAAATCCCAATTTTCTTTGAAAAGAGACAGTCTTCCTCCCAAAGGAGCTGCCAGGCGAGAATCTACTGGCAGCTGAAAAGGCAGGTCATTGGGTCTGTTTACGAAAGGACTGACCCCTGCCCTCACCAGAAGTCTGAGCAGGTGAACTCCTGTTCTAGGCCTAAAAGAACCTTGAGCTCTGCCCCTACCACGTCTAGACCTACCCCTAGACTGGGAATCATAAGCAGGATATGTCCATCCCTTAGTAGGCCAATTTCTACTAAACTTCGGTGGCTGCACCTGCAAAAATCTTTAACAGTTTGCATAGACTTAGCTTTGTCCTCCATTTTCTTTAAAACTGCTTCCACAGGCGAACCAAACAACACATCAGACTGTAAAGGAGCATCCAAAATCCTTGCCTTAACATGCTCAGCTAAATTCTGATCCCTCAACCAGGCATGCCTGCGAAGAACAGAACTAGTGGCAACCACCCTCGAGGAGGCCTGTACAGCATCAAAACCACATTGCAAAGAATGCTTACCCACTTGTTCAGACACATGAACTAAATCCAGCAACTCTTTACACTCAATACCTTCCGCCAAAGCATCCACCTTAGATTTCAGTTGTGAAAGGAGATAATTTTGATATTTTAGCATGTGAAACTGACAATTCAACGCCTCATGGCTAAAGTGGAAGAAGTATACACTTTCTTTCCCCATCTATCCAAAGCCCTTGCCTCTTTATCAGTGGGAACAGGGTTTTTAACCACAGAGGCCTTAACACCTTTAGGTCCCTGAGAAACAGTTTCGGGTCTGCCCTAGGACTCTTAAAAGATACTTATGAGCTTCAGGCACCCTATAGTACCTATCAGGTTTAACAGGAGCAGGAGGCAAAGAATCAGGGTTCAGGGAAGCCTCTGCAAAAACATCTTCCACCACATTCAACACAGGAGGTATAGCTAAGGGCCTATGCT
Source organism: Protopterus annectens (assembly GCF_019279795.1). Taxonomy (NCBI): domain Eukaryota; kingdom Metazoa; phylum Chordata; order Ceratodontiformes; family Protopteridae; genus Protopterus; species Protopterus annectens. Next base: position 899,823,907 of record NC_056727.1, on the reverse strand, counting down.
GGGGTAAAACAAGAATTCCCTAAGCCTTTTCCTGGAATCAGAGTAATCCTGGCCTTCCCATTTAAAGTGCTCCCTCATGGAATGCAGAGTCTCTGAAAATGAGAAATCCTCAGGAGGAGAAGCTGTAGGAGTGGAATCATCCACATCAGAATCAGAATAAGGAGGATACTCCTGCAAATCTTCCATGAAGACTCAGAAGCCTCTGAACACTGTTCAAAACTATCAAACTCAGGTTCCACCCTAGGCCTCTTATCAGGGGGGGCATAGAACCTCTAATCATAGTAATCAAATCTTCTGCCATTTTAAGCATATGTTTCTTAGGCACAGAACCTGAAGTGCTAGGAGAAGCCCCCACTGAAGCTAAACTTGGCCTACCTCTCAAAGAAGTTTTGGAAACAGAAGGAGAGGCTCTAACTACCTTGGGAAGAGAGGGAAGAACAGTTACCTGAGAAGCCCCCTCAGCCTGGCCTACCTCCTGAGAAGGCACATCCTGTAACAGTAAAGTCTCTGCCTGAGACTCCAAAGAAACTCCTGGCAAAACCTCTGGCTCCACTGAGCCTTCTAAAGAACCTACATCCGGGACTGCCGGTTCATCAACCCTAGGCTTCGCTGTTTTGTCCTTGCGCTTCTTGGACGAAGCGGGCGTCGGAGCATCCGACGGCATTTTATAATTGCAACGCTTCCCAAACACTAACCTGGCACAGTCTAACCTTCTCTTAATAGTGCGTTTGTTAAACCTAGCACAAGAGCGGCATCCAACAACGTCGTGCTCAGGCCCTAAACAAGGTATACACAAGGTATGGTAATCCCTATGAGGTATCTGTTTCCCACAAGAAATACAGTTATTCACTTTTTCTGACATCCGGTTAAATACTGAGGCAAGAAAAAACCAAAATGTTCCCCAACGGGGTACTTAGCCAACTCTGATTCGGTCTGAAACTCCGTTTTCAGAAAATTTCAGAACGCCAACCTGCACTCGCAAAACTGCTTCTGCATCGGACCATGCGGCAAAAAAGACTGAGGATATGACGTCGGTCATGCGCATTAGTACCCTGACGTACTGACGTCAGTCTAATGCGCCCTGACCGACGTCAGCCATATACTCTGGTATTCGGGCCGACTGGACAGCGGACTACCCAATAGTTAGGACTGCAGCAATGTGGAATGAAGAACATCATATTACAGCTTGATGCTCATATTAAGAAATAAATAGATAAAGCAGAATATTTTCACAGCGTTGCCAAAGGCACTAACAAACAAGTGTGACTGCCTTAAGACTTGAGCAATGCGCCATCAGTCACAGTGACTGATTTACTGGCATGCAGAGAAAAGTGTCAATGTTGTACCTCCAGTGCACTTTTGACAAGCAATAACACTGCCAAGTTCCAGGATATAGACTGATATTAAAGCGTAAAGTTCAAAAAATTCTCTCAGTATCTCCCCAGAAATTATTTTAGAAGTTTTATTTTACGGTCAAGAAAGCCGCCCGCCACTGAATCAGTCTTAATACTTTTCTTTGTATGTGATTAATCTGAATACAATGACTCCAAGATGTGTAGTATGGATAAAAGATTTGTCTGGAAAACTCTGGCTAAAAGACAACCGCACACAATTCAGATGTAAACTGCCAGTATGGCAGAATTAAGGCCAGTCAGTCACATTTTTTCTTTCTTAACTAAGACTTGAAATTGCTTCAGAGGCATACAGTGTATTTATAAAATATACTGTATGTACAGATAAAATCAAGTGAAATCTTGAACAAGGAGTAAACACAGTGGGAAGAAATGGAAGATGATATGACACTATTCTAAAGTATAGCAAAAAACGTATTTAAATTCCCTGCAGACGGTAAGAAGGATGAAACAAACACAGGCATTTTGATTCCCTGAGGCAGGGAAGGAGGATGACAACACCAGACTCCTACATTGCACAAAAACTCATTTAAAATAGAGTTGAAAGACATTAATGGGAGAAGTCGACTTTCTGGCAGTAAACTCCCTCACTCCTAAGGCACACATTCTGCTTTACAAGAATGGTTAACTACTGCGCCGGTAAAACAAAGCCATCTTCCCTACAACAAATGTTGTTCTTACAGTAACTCAGTACTAATGAAACTCTTATCTGTTAATGTTTTGCAATTACAAGTATAAAATCATGATCGTTAAGCCTGTGTGGATGTATTTAATAACTACATTAACTTAATATGATTCTTTTTTTAATTATAATAATAAACATGCAACACTGCACTGTTCCGTCTAGCTAGATTCCCTACTATGACTCACAAAAAAGATATACTGCATTCAGCAGCAAAGACCTCAGCATGGGCAGCAGGTTACCGCTACAGTTTAGTTACTCTTGTAATACTAGGATACCTCAGGGAAAATAAAGGACTTTGTACCATTTTAAAGAAAATCACATTTGTCTGCTAGAACACTACTTCAGGCCGTTTCTCCTGCTCCTCCCCCAACTCAACCAGTTGCCTCGCATCCGCATTACAGAAGCTATCATTTGTTGAAGTATCTACACTACTTCGGACACAACAGCTGGATTCTTTTGTACAGCAGTTCCAGTACTATACAATGTAACTGCTGTTTTTTTTTTTGGCTAATTACCATTCCAATGTATGTATGTAACTATCTATCTAGTTTTTGTTAACCAGTAAGAAAACTGATAAAAGGACAGTTTTCATTTATAACTGACTGAAACAGGCAAAGATAAAAACGTGTATAACATTACAATTTGCAAAATACAAGAGACCCAAGGAGTGGCTACCAGACAGCATATATGATCCTGGTACGCACCATGTCAGTGAGACGCTGGCCACTTTGAGGAGTGCAGGTCGTCTTCATAATCATGCTTCCAGAAGGAAGGAAAAGACACTTTCATTTACTTAGTATGTGTGTCACCTGTACTAGTTAGCTACACTTTACTGTATCTACTGTTTAGGTTCTTAGGTTAACAGGTACTTACTAGGCTACTAATCTGTGAGAATCTTAAGAAGCCCATCCTTACATCCCCATGCAAGTTTTTAGCTCTGATATTTTGTGTACAAACAACTCAAACAGGCAGAACAAGGATATGTTGGGACATTTACATGTTGCCTTTCACCACGAGGGATAAGGGTGGTAAACTGGCTATCCATTCATCCACATTACGCTTGAATAGAGTGGTGTACTGAGTAAGGGAAAGGATTGTGGGAATGACCTTGTGTGGGACAGGATCTTGTATACTCTTACTATTCTTATTTACTTGTCAGCTGTGATACACTTCAAAGCAGACAACAGAAGTAACAAATAGCTCTTGAGCACCTATACAGTAGGACAGCTGAGGGAAAGGCCGCAGGACTATTGTTGCTGACCACTCACATGCTATCCAGGGCTACCTGAAAATTGCTGAGGACCCTTTCATCTGGGACAGCAATCACTCTGAAAATTGCCCAGAGGGATGGGGTTTCTCCCAGACTTCTCCTGTACCAAGCCACATTTGGTGTTGGCTCTTCTCTGTCCTGGAAAATATACCTATTATCCACTGTGGTGAAGATTTTTCTCTCCTCCTTCTCCTCCTCCACGTGTGTTTCTACGTGTGCCTTTACTTCCAACCAGAAAATGCACAGACCTTTGAAGAGGGAATTCAAGGAGACTGCTTTGATATCCTCAGTGCAGTAAGTTAATCTGAGCCACTCATGTTGGTGTCTGGTGATGCCTGACCCCACAACTCAGGGTGAACCTTCAGCAGCACAACAAACAAGGAGCTCCATTAGGATGGTTATCATAGAAACAGCTAAAGATTTTGACAAAAGATCATCTGTGGTGGGTCCCAATGGCAACTGTGTAATGGCCTGACACATTTCTTTGGAGATGTTCCACTGGAAATCCACCATCTGTTCTGTGCTTGGTAGTTTCCTTTCTATAAGTACAAAGTAAAGGATGCACAAACATGTTTCCCTTATCAGTCCATTGTTTTGGACATCTCCTCTGGTGGAAAGGCCACAGGGCTCTGGGGAGATAGAAACCTCTTGATGGTAGTTACAGAAGCCTGGATGTCTAACTTGGGTGTCCATTCCCTTGGGGATGAAGAATATGGCTGGCCTTCTTACATACTAGACCCACTGTATCAGGGCTTTGGTAAACTACAGTGATGGCCATTTTGAGGATAACCATAAATGGGGGGAACTACCCAGAAGGATTGTTGGGAAGATTCAAAAGTTTTCTACAGTATCCTCTGTGGGAAGGATACAGAGTTGGTAGCTCATCTCACCCTCCGAAAAATCATTTCCAGGTGTTCTCTAAATCTGGGGTCTTCCTGAGAGGGGACACTGAGGCATTTGTGTCTTTCTTTTCATCAAAAACACATGGCAACAACTCAGTAGGTGGGTCAATACACTTACTTTTGCAGAAAGCCTTCCTCAGTACCTTCAGAGGTGGAGACTCTGAAGATGAGGAAGACACAAGTATGGGAGCTTAACTGTTAGAGGAGCTGCACAAGATAATGAGCCTCTGCATCCTGTTGAATGACTGAAGCAAAGTTGAAGGTTTAGGAACAAACTTTTCTGGGAGGAAAATAAATACCAGTATTAAAGTTTGGTATGGTGCCAGGGAAATCATGTTAATATGGACAGCTAAGTAATGAGCTCAATGTCAACAGCTGTCTCAATGCTGAGATAATCACGGTTAAGAATATTGGGGTCGGGAACATCAGAATCCACAATGGTGTCAAAGGGCCCAAGACTGATAATGACATTGAAGCCCTAGGCTAAAATATCAGCATCAAAAGCATTATCAATGTCAGCAGCAATGGCATCAGTGATATCACTGCAATGGTGAAAACACTAACACCAAGATGTATGATGCGCACACTGGCACTACAACCACTAAATCTGACGAAGACCTTGGCAAAGACTTGGGCAATGATGAGTGAAGACCTGCATTCTCAGGGCAATGGCATCAGTGATATCACTGCAATGGTGAAAACACTAACACAAAGATGTATGATGCACACACTGGCACCACAACCATTAGATCTGATGAAGACCTGGGCAAAGACATGGGCAATGATGGGTCAAGACCTGCATTCTCAGGGCAATGGCATCAGTGATATCACTGCAATGGTGAAAACACTAACACCAAGATGTATGATGCACACACTGGCACTACAACCACTAGATCTGACGAAGACCTTGGCAAAGACATGGGCAATGATGCGTCAAGACCTGTATTCTCAGGACCAGAGGTGTGAACTTTAGGACTGTTGAGTAATTTGGTGCTCTGAACAAAGAGGTCCTCTATCCCTAGCAGAATGAGCAAGGGAAGGGGAAAATTACAGTTTACTGTTGTAATCCATACCAGGGATGGCAGTAAATCTTAGCACTGTAAGCTTTAAGTGCAATATGTGGGAAAATCTCACCATGAGCTCCAAGATGACAGAGGGTTTAACATGCTTTGGGACTTGGAAGATATGTTAAAAAAACAGAATATGCAGTATTAACAACACTAATAAGCAAACTTTTAATCAGAATCTTCCATAACTTTTCTGCTTGACCACACTTACAGGCACATTGGAGGGCAACTGTATACCTGGGGCACTGCTGCAATTTGCAACTTTGAGAAGGTTGTGTAAAACCTATTTTGTGGGGTTTCAAGCAGGGGTGTAGCAAGCAAATTCCATTTTGTACTCACAAGCTATTAGTGCTACCCCTGGTGGCACACCTGGCACACTTACAAAATGGTCACATCCCTCAAAATGCTCCCCCGAGCACTTAATAAATGCAAGTGACATTTTCAGCTGTCCCTCCTACAACTATTAAAAATATTGTTTTAAAATTAGCAATATAGCACGTATTGTTAAAGGCATTCACTTAGACAATTGTAGACATAATACAACCTGTAAAAAGTCACGTAGATGTGATGCTCAGATAAGTATACTCAGTAGAGAGCACAAAGAGTATGCTTAGCTACATTCTTGGTTTCAAGTTTACAGAAAATGAAGCTTTCAAGGCAGAAGAGGAAGAAGTCTTGAGACTGAGGACATTGGAGGCTCCAAAATGTCCTTAATATAAATGTTTTTTTTCATATAAATGGAATCTTAGTTATTTCCTTCTATTTTTGACAGAATATGTAAGCACATCTGAATATGCTATATTCCTCACCCAGGCAGTCAAATATATATTGCCTAGCTTAGAAGAGGAATGTTTCTCCTTCAGATACACTTCTTGAAAGAAAAGGTTATGGAAATTAAGCAAGCAAATTCTCCAAAACAGGAGACAACATGGATATATTACATCAAAAAGGAAAGAACAGCACTGTACTACTAGGTACACACATTTCTGTTTCCTATTAGCATAAACTAAATAGCATCCTAGAACAACTGAGATGAACTGAACTGAAATGTGGCAATGAAGTCCTGGACAGGTAGGCACCATGATACATTGAAGGACAGAGGAAGTTTTCCTGGCAGCTCTGAAAAGTTTTAACTACTAAGAGATCCCAATGTCTATTAGCCTCACTCCTGCTTTTGCAGAGAACAGAGTATCTCTTTTCATATTATAATTTACCCACTTAATAAAAAGTCACCTTGAACCAGTTTTTCTGAAACTGTCATTTTTTTATACTCTGTTCCCTCAATCTCCCAATAACCACTGAGTCCACCCTTACGTTACCCCATGGACCAGAGTCTTGCCATTGGGGAATGAGCAAGTATAGCTAAGTAAAGTGCTGCAATCCATGCTACCTGCTTTGTGCACATGCCCCATACATACTGTGCACACATGCAATGGGCCCACCCTCCTTAATGAGAAACACCCATGTCTCCATACTGGATGTGCTCATAGGTTCCACCACCTTTGTGGCAGCATCTTCACTCTGATTCCCAGTTTCCACTGGGGATTCCAGTAATGAAAGTGTGCCTGGTTACAAGCACACAACCCTTCACCCAAAAGAGGCAAGTAGGCAAAGCCTTATTTATTCCCATCATCCATGCCACCTCCTCCAGCAGGCCAAGCCACTAAACAAACCCAGATCATTTTGGCTGTAGTCAGGGATTTATCCTGCTACTTCAAAAAAACTAGCATTTGTCCCTGAAGTGACAGCATAACCCCAAAAGGGGTTAAAATGGAAGGATGGTAAAAAAATGCATAGAGGGTGGTTGGGGGCCACAGTCAGTACTGGCCAGGTGGGTCTTGAGCAATACAGCATTTTCCACACCTCCCCCTACCTTGATGCCATCATCTGCCTCATCTCCCTGCCTATTTCTTTTCAAATGCTCTTCTTCATTTAAATTGCTCTGTCATACTATGTTTCCAGTAAAAGGGCCATTATTTGATCAGGGTGTATTCAGTATATGTCAGTATTAGGAAGTTGTAATAGCTGTTTCAAGATTTCATTTTTCACCTTTTCTGCAACTGTTTAAAAATAAATTGTGGGGAATGAGACCCAAAAATGGCCGTTTATCAAAGGGTGCTTTTAAAAGCTGTCTTCATCTTCCTAACTTTATCCAAGTATACTTCCTGATTTATGTTTTTACTTATTTTGAATTTGTTTACTGGGGTAGAGCACTAATCTCCATGGACAAACTTCAATCTCATCCTTGAGGTACAAAGTGATGACAAACACAAAGTATCAAGTAATAACATTGAAGGCAGCATGAAATGACTGGATAAACATAAACAAAAGAAGCAACACTGTTTCATATTCTTCTATGCTGGCATGTACAGTAGACTCCCTCTTATCTGGCCTCTCTTTAACTGGCCATCAAATTCATACCATAGCCCTAGCAAAAGACAACAGAGAAGAACAAGTCCACCTCCTCTGGTAAGTAATGACAAGACATTTGAGTTTTAGACTTCATATTCATTACACAAATGCATACTAACACAAATCCTGTCATTCTAGCTGATTTACAACCTATAAATGCTACTTTGTATGCATTTTCTGATTACCCAGCCATTCGTTTAGCCAACCTAAAGTCCAGTCCCAGCGAGACTGGATAAGAGGGAGTCTAGTATATTATTTAATAATACATATGCTACTATATTTGCATATATACATGATTACCTTAGGTTCATAGGGGTTTACTAGGCTAACAACCACAAGGACCTTTTTAGGCCTAGCCATGCATCCCAAATCTCTGACAACCTTGATAAGTGTAAGCATGGGCCTGGGAGATGAACCACTTACAGGTTACCTGCAATGAGGTGTCTGCTATATTAGAAGCAACAGGCAGACGAGAAGGAAAACAGGCTTTCTGACTGAAGGGCAGTTTTAAGTTTCTTCAAACAAGGATGAAGAGAAGAATAAGCAATCACACCACTAGAGTTTTACAAACCAGAGGTAAGAGGATAAGGCATATTTCATCAAATAATTATGGGGTTTCTCTAATTCCTTCTATGTGTTGCTGAATTAGAAATTAACACACAAGCACCAGTAACCGGAAGTGCCACATCTAAGCACATAACGTGAATCTGCCTGCTGGGAGGCAATATGGCCTTACAACAGGCACATTCCCTAAACAATGATTCACACATTATGAGAATCATTAGGCCAAACGGTAAAGAAAAAAAACAGATCCTGACTGAAGAATGTGCAGCAAGAAAATACAAATAGACAAAACAGACGTACACACTTATTCAAACCAATTACTGAAGAATCTTTCAAGAAAAAACAATTGTCACCAAAAAATAGGCTTTGGCTGCTTTCTTCAACCATTTTGCTACTGTAGCAAAAGGAAACGCACACTGTGACAAAAGCAAAGCATGACAGAGTCGGATTCAAGTTTGTCAGACTTTTAGCAGCCATGTGGTCATAATGCCTATAGTACGTAACATACTTTATTTATTTGTATATCTATATTATTTGTTTGCTAACCATGGTAGAGACTGTTCTACTACTGGTCCGTTTTGATGATCAAGATAGATCCTTTTTTTATTTGATCCGTAGGTTCAGTGGGATTTAGCAAGTCGGCAAACTGAAATGAAGAGTCATCAGCTTTTTTTATCTTTGTATATCAATACAGTAACATCTTCTCCTGTTAAACTGTCAAGCAAAGCAGTCAGGAGTTTTATAAAATTATGTTAAAGTGACATAACACTGCAGAGCTGAAAACAATATCAGACATAAAAGTGGTTAGACTTGTTCTAACATCTTGTCATCCTGTCAAACTCTTCTTACTTACAAGGAACATTAACATTTCTGAACAAAAATATCATGCCCCAAGCACAAGGCAACTCTAACGAGAATGACATTATCCTAAGGTGTGGTTTCTAATCACTACAGTCTGTTACACAAGTTCTGGGTTTCTACCCAGAGGTGATTATTGCCAAGGATCAGGGTGCATAATCTCATATCTAATAACAAGTTACTGAGTCGAACTTTGGCTCTGATAACATGATACCTAACCTTTCAGTAAGTAAGAAACCAGGGTTCAATCTAACATTAAAACAAAAAGCAAAAAAATGTTGGATGTTAATTTTCAAAATGACCTTAATATTCATTGGTTCACTGGTATAAAAATTGTTTTTGTTTATTTCTTAGTAACTCTTCCACAACACTGGTACTGCTTTATAAGGGAATAAAGCTGCAATTTAATATATTCCTCTTTACAAGCCAATTAACAAGATACAGCCTCCCAGTGCACAATACCAGATGGCCTAGCAAAGGTGTGGTCAGTTACAAATTTTCATGCGTCTGTCAATAATTTACAAAAGTTTAAGTGTTTCATATTAGCAACCAATTTTCTTTCCCCCTACCCTCATCTGTAGTCCTACAGATGGAAAGTGTGAAATTGTGCCCACTTGTCCAGACATGCACCTAAGATAGGTACTGTAGTAAACACAAACACTGGACAATAATATAAATGATGCACCGTGGGGAAAAACAGGAATAGCTGTAGCTATCTCGTTATATATTTGTGTGGAACTGTCATATGGCTGCCTGACAGAAGCCCCACTTCAAAAATACTGCAATGAAAACAAATGTACTTTTTTGTTAATTAGGTTAAAAACTAGAATTTGGGGAAATTAATCACCAAAACCACTAGATGAAATTAAAAGTTCAAAACCTGTACACTGCACTACACTTCTAGACCTTGTTAGACTGTGTTACCACTTAACACTCTAGTAATGTGCTTTTACTGTGTCTGTTGAATTACTAAGCAGACAGAAAAGAAAGAAAGAACTAGGTGTGTTTAAAAACAGTCGTGAAGGCAATCATAGCTAAGTTTTGCTTGAGAGACATCACAAACACAAGCTCTGATGCACAGCTCTGGCTGCAGAAATCAGCAGGCCTTGAGCTGCAGATGTAGGACTTTTCACCAGAAAACTTTTCCAGGCTGCTAAATCCTCCTTTTGTAACATAATGCACTGCAGCTTCCACCCAAACCAATTCATTCTGACCAGAAAAGGCTGTAGGTAACTTGTAAGGTATTTAAGCTGCTCTATATATCTAAGGAGAACAACCCACTTTTCTGGGAGAGAATCATGAACTCTGATTTAAAGGTGCTCATTTTCATTCTAGCTTCTTCATACTCTACATCAGATTCAGTGAAGGGCTCTAATGTATATATCATCACAATTGTTATTCTGTATGCTGGTGGACAGTTACTTACGTTTTCCATTTACAATTAATTCCTCCTGCTTGTTTCCTTACTGTTCCCTCTGTTAAATGAGTTCTCTCCATTTTAGCATGAACTTAAGAGATTCACTGGGTTTCAATTTCAAAGGCAGAACTGTCTCACACCTCCTGTCTACCCCGATGCAGTTTAAATAATCAGAAAGACACCTTGCCTTCTACACATTCTGCTAAGGTTAGCCTTACACACACACTCCAAAAACCTTGTTTTTTTTCCACTCCCACTCCTTGAGTTGTACGTATCAATGGACAGAATTACTATTCAGCTAGTTTAGATCAGCTTATTTTTTAGTAGTTTAAATTCTGACAATGTTAGTTGCCCGACATCTGCTTTACTCATATCTGGCTTCAACAGGTTATAGCTTCAGCAATCTTTCCTGATCTCCTCATCAATGTTCCACCCAGTCCGTGATTCAGTGCAACCATGTTTAAAGCAAATCAGGTTTTCAGGTACCTGGTACTCCTCTGTACACCTGCACTCCAAGCCGGTATTAGTAAGCAGTCATTTCCAGCATGAGCTGCTTCAAGGACAACCATATGCAGCATTGCTGCTCTCAGCAGACTGGTACCGCAGGCAATACACCCAACTTTATTTTCTAAAACTGCTCATCAGGCTTTAATCTGGTGTAAACTAGCATTAGTATTCCCATAATTAAACTGTAATTACATTTACATACTTACCTACTGTTTGCTGACTGGGTTGGTTAATACCATTAGGCATTGCCTATTTTCTGGGAAGACTCAATGTGGTACTCTTAACTACTATGAAAATTTGGCCAGGATGCATGCAAAACTCCACTACAGTACATTATATTCACCAACCTGAAAGACAACATTTTTGTAGACCTTGGTCAGCTACTATTTTTTTTAAAGATGTGAACAGTGTGGCGAGAGAGGTCTTAGCAGAAGAAACTACTGCAGAATATAGAAAATGGGGGAAAAGGACACTTTTGGATAGACTATCCTAGAAGGATATGAAAATATATCAGAAAAAAGAAACTGTAAATAATGAAGAGACTGTAAAAGATGCAGACAAATCAAAATTATTGCAACGAGGGGCACGGAGAAATGAGAAAGATGCAAATGGTGATGTTAAGAAATTAAAAAAATTGAATGAATGTGAGAGTGATAGGTGACTGGTCAAAATGAACAGTTTGCTTCCATTACTGCAACAAGAATTTGAAGAATAAACTGAAAATGAAGGGGTTAAATATTCAGATTCTGCTGGCAGTATTCGGAAAGGGGTAAGCTCACAAAAGAGTAAACTGAAAATATTAAAGAATAAACTGAAAAAGTGAATAAAGGTTTAAAAATCCTGAAAGTGAAATGTAAAGATTAACAAGAACTCTGCTGTGAGATCAAGTGTACTGCACTGGTTAAAGTGCCTTGTCACTTTCTGAAACATCATTAAATAATTATTACTTTTAGCTGCATATATTATTACCTTCATATTAAAGGTGGAAGTTATTTTATAACAAAAATTATACTGTATTGTTTTACTGTTTATAAAGTTCTTCTGTACAGTCACAACCACAAAATAATTAAGTACAGAATAATAAATTACATACAACTGCCAACTATTATGTATAACGGAAAAAAAATACTTCTTTAGAGACGTGACTTCTTATTTACATTGTGGTATCACTACTATTATCATCACAGTTGTTATTCTGCAATGTAAGATGCTTTCTACCTGCAAGAACTAGTTGACAACTCGTCCTTCTAAGAAGTAAGAAACTGCTGAAGAATTTAGGATGGAAATACACTAGCATATACTTTTATTTAGGTAATGAGCCACTGCAGATTTAGTCTTTCCTGATCTCAGAAAAATTTTGGGGATGGCATCCTTAGCAACAAAAACAACATGCTAAACATACTTTTTTGCATTAAAAACTGTAAAATTTGGAACTGCATTTCAAGAGTTTATTTCTTACATTTGCTTCAGAAAGTGGCAAATGCACTCTAAAGAAACGAGGTTGATGCATGCACATTAAAATAAATTAGATGAGTTTCAAAATGTAAAAGATAACTCTGGGTTATTATCGGGAAGGCAGGTACTGTGATCTCTATAATTCCCAAGAACAAGTATTGGTGGTAAAGGGACAGAGGTGAAATTAAAGACGTACACTGCAGTAGTGCTATGAAGGATAATATCTTCTGATTTTACAGACATGGATTTTTATTTAAGCCTATATTGTACATATGCACCTATAAAAGATAAACTGCAGTCTGAAAATTCTGCTGAAGCAGAAAAGTATTTAATAGCAAATTCTGTTGTACTATGTAGGGAATTCTTCCTGTTTACAGGAACATGTAAGCAGGAAAGAAAGATGCAACAGGAAAATCAAGGAGATTACAAAAGACAAATATCTTGAGGTTATATCAGACAGGTGGCACATACTGAAAAGGGGTACTTACTACTAATAATCCTATTTGTTAACTAGGTAGGCCCACTGGACCCACAATCCCTTTTCAAAGGTGACCCAGAAGCACTGTCTGATTAAGTGACTTGCTCAAGGTGACACAGTAGGCAAATGAGGGCTGAGAGAAGCAAACCCTCTATCACAGGAACTATAACTTGCAACCTTAACTTCTGCACCAACTCTCAGTATACTAAAATTGATTGCATTTTTCCAAACAGCAGAGCTGTTTTAGTAAGGTCTGTTGGGAAACTGGTGAAGAATAAAAATGGTACAAGGACAGAGAACTAATACAGATGTTATTAGACAGAAATGCGGAGAATATTTCAAGAGACCACAAACTTATCTTTTGAGTATGACATATATGTATTACAACTGAGGCTTATGGTAGGAAAGTGTATAATAGACACAGAGTTTTTTTTTTTAGAAAAAAGAATAACAGATGAAATGCAGAGAACACACTGGAGTTGTACTAACAGAAAAAAGGGAGATTTAATAAGGAAAACCACTTCAGAATGAAGGAATGTAAAAGGAGTTATTTGAAGTTAAAGTGAAAAAAGAAGTGGTAAACCCTTTACAAGCAAAGTCAGTACAAGGCAGAATCCAGGTATACGGACAAATTAATGGATGACGGGGGCATTTCTGAAACTCAAGCTGAAAAAGATACAATGAATAAAAAACTGAAGATCTTCAGAAAAGGAAAGACATTAGAAGATTACTGTTGAAAACAGATGCTAATTTGTAATAGTATGTAAATATTGGTTAAGCAAAGGTATTTTTATCAAATGGCTGTATATTTTTGAAGCACCCTTATCTGTTTGTAGATAAGCACTGCTAACTCTACTATCACTAAATCTTTATGTTCGATATTCCTATATTTATGTATTCACCTTCTTTTGTATGCTTCTGGGCTGAGCCTGAAATGGCCCACTATGACCAATCCTCTACTCTGGAAAACAATAAATATATAGATAAATAATGATTTCCAGTACTAGATGGTATAAGTTATGAGTTTTTGTTTTACAAGAATACGGAAGCTATACAGCTAGAGACTTTAAGGTTTTAAAGGAACTACGCAAACTGAAAAAAATCAGAGAGAGCAAATAGATTACAAGCTTTTTATCAAATGGGAAACAGGATAGTGTTAGAAATGTTAGGCCTTTAGCTTTAACAAACTGATTATAAACTACTTTACTCTGTAGAGAACTCTCATGGCAAATCCTTTTAAACTGTAATGTTTTACCTGGCTTGAATAAATTTGTCTCTCTTGCTCTGGTTTTAAAGTGCAGGTCTGATAGGTTGAAGCACTACCGCTTCCTTTCACGGCCACCTTTTTAGCATATTTAAACTTGTTTTACCGGGACACCTTTTATTTTGATGAAGTTCTTGTAATAGAAATTAAAATGCAAAATCATTACATTTTCTCAAGTACTTCTTGTGGAGTGTTCCTTTTTTTACTTGGTTTTCCTTTTGGGACATAGGAGCTACTCTTTCACTCTTTGTGCTGGTTCTAGTTTTTTACATCCAGGGTGGTCATACCATCACAAGATTTGCTTGGCAGTTCCAATTCTGCACATGCACTGCCTTCCAATGATGTACAGCAAACTCTCAGTTAACCGGCACCCATGGGGATTAGTAGATGCTGGACAACTGTAATTTCTGGTTGCTTGAGAGTTGATATTAAAAATAGGCCTGACTAATACTGTACCGTATACTATTTGTTTGGTTTGACTTGTTCTCAGGTTGGGGAGACAGGGAATTTATTCCTATCTTCCTTTTTAAAACTCTAAAACTCTAAAAATGTGGGGTATGTTTCTGTGGGGGGAAAACAGAAAGTGTAACATATTTTTGCCGGTTGCTTGAGTTCTGGTTAGCTGAGAGTTTACTGTACAAGACAACAGGCCTAGTAGATATATAGCTTTGAACATTCCTGACAGTATGGTTTTGTTTTCCACCCAGCTTGCAGCCAGTTTTAATGAAGGAACTTTTAGTTCTGCCTAAGGGCCTTTGGTACCACAAATTTCCTAATGGGATAAGGCAGGATTCACCATTACATAAGAAACTATGCACATTTTTTTCCAGGGGAGTTTTACGGAATATGTTAGTATTTTAATTAAGTATAACAATAACATTTTAGATGAACTTTCTAAAGAAATTAAGGAAAGAGATAACCACTTTAAGTCTGACCTATTTGCAACAATGAGTACAATGATGTCTTTTTTAAGTTGCAAAAACATATTGATGCTGTACGTTCCCAAAAATTTAAAAAAAATTAAAAGGGACAAAAATAAGTACATAGCAGACACCGTGTTTTCTACTGCTAACAGCAAGAAGTAAGACTTCTGTGGTTAGCCAATCTGAGGAGTTAGGAGAGGCTTGACAGCAGGAGGGACAGTACAGCCCATCAAAACAGCAATGCTCAAAACAGAGTCATGAGCAAGCATGCAGGAGAAGGGGTCACAAGAACTAATGATTTTTTTTCTGCATATCACCTGCTGATGTTGCTCTGCCTTTTGACAAACAAGATTTAAGGTTTGGTCTTCCATACAGTTTACTACAGCGGTATCACCACTATTAGGGTTCATGAGCAATTACTCAAAAAAAATTCACTCTCAGTCCTGCACAATGCCTTAATGTGGTTGATACTACAACTGAACTGAAAATCTATGTATGCAAACTCAATATTGCTTTGTTAATGGATAGGAAGATTAATTCAGTTCAACCTACAGTGGGCCTCTGGCATACACCTCAGTGGAAACTACCTTTACAACCAGCTTTGGCTGCTCTGGGAAGATTTTGTATAGATTACTTTCAAGCCCTGTCATCTAGCCCGATGGAAAACAAATATTACAATTTAACCCTCAAAGAACAGCGTGTATTCTGTTAATTGTCATATAACCCCGGGATCAGGATCATGAAACCTAACGGGAGGGGCACTTTGATAGACAAAACTGGTTATACTGGCAGGATGCAAAATCTTATTTGAATCAAAAATTTTATCAGGTAGTGAGTATAAACGAAGTCCATCACACATACCAACATATTTATATGGTCCTATTCTTGAATGGTGATGTCTCAATGGAGGAATACAACTTTTTGACTGTGAAGAAACCACATATTCCTATCATTTTTGGTATACTCAAGATTCATAAGGACAGTGTTAACCTTCCTATGTCACCCATTATATCTGTGGGTAGTTCCAAGACATAATAACTAGCTATTTTTGTTGACCAAAAACTAAAACCTTTCGCCACAAATTGTTACATCATCCCTAAAGACTCTTGGGACTTCTTAGTAAATTCAGAGAATTATAATATGAGCAAATGATACTTTGGTCATGACTGATGTCAAGGACTTGATCACAGTTGTTACACAATCTACTGGACTTGAATGGCTTTGTGACATCGTTTCAACTAACACACTGATGTCTCCGTGGGACATCAACACTATCTGTAGTATGGTGGACATGGCTATAAGCAACAACTTTTTTACATATTTAAATGAATACTTTAATCAATCCTCTCCAGTGGCAATGGGGGCAGACCGTGCTCCCAACTTTTGCCACTCTGGTTTTATGCCACTGAGAGCACTTGTTTCTAAGGAACAGCGAGTTTTGGCCCTTCATTTGATTATATCTTTGATTCCTGGATGATGTTATTGTTTGTAGTAGTAACCAAAAAAAAACAACAAATAGTGGAGTGGTAACTTGGAAATACTTGACCAATTTTTTAATACCTTGGTTTTACTACTTCATTTCTGGAATTCTCTTTTACTATTCAATATTCAGGTATTTCTTTCCTTGATGTATATTTATACAAGAATTAGGCTAACAGCCATTATGAGTCCACCATATAAAGGAAGGGCACTTTTTCCAAAAATTACTTACATTTTTGTAGTGCTCATTCTTTCAAACAAAAAAAGGGCATTGTGAAAGAGCAAGTTATCTGTCTTTCCAGAATTGTATCAGAGGATGAAAACTTTACTAATGAATGTATTTTGCTTATGAATATGTTTTTTTAAACACCTTTATTGAATTACCACTTGTGACATAGACAAACATACATTTACATAAAAGTAATCAAATCACATTAACAAGTTCACATTTACAAATTTACAAACATAATTCATATCTATGATTACATATCATGTATAATAAGCAACATTATACAAGTTATTCAGTTCTTGCCTTCTCTTAAAAATTATTCCTCCTCCAAAACATTTTTCTGCATGTATTGTTCCTATAGTTTCCATTTTTCTATGTAATTTATTCCTGCCCTTTTCTAAATATCCAACTTCCTCTTCGTTTATCTCTGTTACAATGTCCACTTCTTCAATTATAGTTGGTTTAGATTTTGATTTCCATTTTTGAGCAATTGCTTTTTTGGCAGTCACCAGAATTAAACTTAACAATGCCTTTACTATGTCTAGGAAATCCAGATGCTGTATCTCTTGCTATAGGCTGCACTGTACCTGACTGCAACTGCTTTCTAAAATGGTAAGATCCAAAGACCAAATTACCACCGTAACAGCTATGTTGTCTTTCGGCTTTTCCCGGATAGGGGTCGCCACAGCGAAACTCCGGTCCGCTAATGATTGGCAGTTGTTTTTTATGGTGTTGAGTTGCCAGTCCGATGCCCAACCTTCAACAAAGGCATGCCCATTCAACGCATGTCTTTCGAACGCCCACTCGACCACGGGGAGGATATGCAGACTCCACACAGAAGGCACTCCCAACCCAAGCTGAGAATCGAACGGGAGAACCTCTTGCTGCGAGGCAACAACGCTACCGCTGCACCACCACGGAATATCCACCGTAACAGCTATAATAAATACAATATGAGGGTCATGCTGCTCAACGCTAGAAGTTTAAATCTCAAGATGCACTTGCTCGAAGCACTTATCAAAATGGAGAACATCGACATTTGTGCTGTAAGGGAGACCTGGTTTAAAGCAGCAGAAAGCACCCCTGGGCTACCACGCTATAACTCATTCCACAACTTTCAGACCCAGAACATGGACCAAAGCTCCAAAGGCAGTGGTGTCTCCATATTCATAAAGGATATGCACATCTCCAGACTAGTAGCCCAGCATAACACATCTGAGATACTTCAGGTACAGGTAACATTGGGTAAGATGACGATTCAGGTTGTAGCCTGCTATAGGTCCCCAAACCATGTCCCAAGGCTCTCACTCCACGTTCCTAAGCACCCTGGAAACTATTAAGGTTCAAACCAACACTCTCATACTAGGTGACTTCAACTACCCCTCCAGCAACTGGGAAAACTACTCATGCACCAATATACTGGCCCAACGTTTCCTGGAATTCATCAACTCCAATGCCCAGGACCAGCTCATTCTTACCCCCACTAGAGGAGGCAACATCCTTTACCTGGTTATTACTAACATGGGCAACCGTTGCTCTAAACCAATAGTCAATTCCTCCCTGGTTAGACCCGACCACAAACTAATCACCATGGAAATCCACATATCACCCACATCCCCCACAGAGGTAACCACCACGAAAAACTTCTACAAAGCTGACTTTGGGCTCCTAAAAACAGGCGTCTAACTTCAAAGCACCCATGTTAATGGAAAATAGATGCATGACTGCCGAATCATACACCAATGCACTGTACAAACACGTACATAAATGCATGGAACTAGCCATACCCAACAGAACCAAGACATTCTCCTCCAAAAAAGGAAGCCAATCTGGTGGTCCCCTGCCATTAATAAACTCTACAACAGAAGGAAGAAACTGTTGCAGAAAAAGGTGAAGTCCCAAGACTGGAAAACTCCCTTATTAGCCTCAACACAAAGTTGAGATCCCTCATCAAAACCTCTAAAACCAGCTATGAAGGCAGAATTGCGGCAGACACTAAAAACAACCACAAAGCCTTCTATAATTATATCAAAAATCTCCATGGCAATACCCAAGTTTGCTCTGAGTTACTGTACAATGGAACCTCCTATACTGAGCCAACAGATATTGCCAACATACTGGCCGGCAGATTCAGTGCCAACTTTAGCCCTCTCACCCCCTCCCAAAAGGACCAATCACAATACCGGAGGATTGCTAGACACCCAGCATTACTGCAGCACAGGTTAAAGCTGCATTGTTCCAAGGCCAAGAATACAGCTTCCATGGGACCCAACAATATCCCTAGATGTGTTCTACATGAACTACAAAGTGAACTGGCACCACATCTGTGTGCCCTGTTCAATCACAGGCTCACCTCAAGCTTTGTCCCTACCAAATGGCGCACTGCTACAGTCATCCCTCTCCATAAAGGGGGAGCGACTACAGACCCTGGGAATTATCGCCCCATTAGACTGACGAGTCTGACATGTAAGGCTATGGAGCGCATCATCATGGACCTAATTAACAAGGATATAGGGAATCTCCAAACTCTAGATCCCACTCAATTTGGTTTTGTGAAAGGTAGATCATGCCTGCTCAACCTGGTTGACTTCTTTGAGTCAATCACCGGAGTTGTGGATGAGGACAAGGCAGTTCATACAACCTACCTCGATCTGGCCAAGGCCTTTGATACCATTCCCCACTCAGGAATTATTGATAAACTCACCAAACTAGGCATCAACCCCTATATCACTAGGTGGACTGCAAATTGGCTCACAGATAGAACCCCACAGTGTGAAAGTAGCGGACTCCAAGTCAGACTGCCAACCAGTCGCGAGTGGAGTACCACAGGGATTGGTCCTGGGTCCTCTCCTGGTTGGCATCTACTTCTCAGAAGTCCAGGCGAATACGGAGGGACTCTGGCTGTCCAAGTACGCAGAAGACTGCAAGCTGGGAGCCATTATTAACTCACCAAGTGATGCAGACATCCTACAGAAAGGCCTCACTGAAACCAATGACTGGTGTCGAAACCATGGCCTTAAGCTTAATGCCAAAAAATGCGTAGTCATCCCCTTTGGGAAAAAACTCAGTTCCCACTAATTACCACATCGATGGGAGCCCGCTGAACACTGAAGGCATTATAAGAGATCTGGGGACACAGGTTGATAGCAACCTCTCCTTCAACCACCATATTGCCACTGTGGTCAGAAAGTCCTTCTATGCGGCACATCTCATTACCAAGGGTTTTGCATCCAGGAAGAAAGACGTCATCATCTCTCTCTATACTTCCCTCATTAGGCCAATCATCGAGTATAATGCCCCATTTGGCATGTGCCTCACTAGACACATGCAACAGCTAGAAAGGCCACAAAAGTACCTCACGAAGAGGATCCCAGGCCTTAAACACATGTCCTACATGGACAGACTCAAAAAATATCAGCTATTCTCTGTCTCATATCGTTAATTAAGAGTCAATCTCTGCTTGACTTACAAAACCATGTCTGACCCAGCTCTGTTAGAAATGCTACATCTAAAGAAATCCCAATCCCGCCGCACCACACGCTCCGGAGACCTCAACCTCACTACCACAATCAACAGAACATGCTGGAGGAACAGGTTCATAACCCAGAGACTGCCCATGCTCTGGAATAGACTTCCCATACATATCAAGCAGAGCACCTCACTGGCCCTCTTCAAGAGGGATCTTGATGAGTGGATGGGAAATAGAAAGTTCACCCCGGAGATCATTCCAGTGGCTCTACTTCATAGAGGCACTGGGAACTACTGTCAGGTGGCACAATGCCAGGCACTTCTATGGGCTAAGCTTGTAAAGGCTCCAGGGCCATTAGCCTAGTACACACTTATGAACCTATAAGTATATTTTTTGCATTTGATTTAACTGTTTTCAGTGATTCACTGAATTATTACTTATCTGTGTCTGCATTTATATATTTGCTTAACCTCTGTGAAGTTTGTTTTTCCCACCCTGCTGCTGTTGTGTTCTTAAACTTGGTGGCTTGTGTAGTGCCCACCCCTACTATAAATTTGATCTGGGACATTCCTCCCTGTCCCGTCTCATTAGCTCATTCTACCCTAATACAGAGAGAACATTTGGGAAGGCCAACCCCCTTAGTTTGTTAACCTTGAATTATCTTCTGTTCCTCATCTCTCCCTTTCCACTTTACTAACAAAAAAATTACTTTACACAGCTGCTTTTACTGTATTTGTGCTTCCTCTTCCTACTCTACTACTTCAGCTTGCTTGTTCTGCTGGTTACTCTAAAGTATTTAACTGCATCTTTCCTGCTCCATTTATTAATGCTTGTTTATAGCCTGTTTAAACTGTGTTATTCTAAGCCTCTTAGTTTTAGTTTAAGCACTTGGGCTCTAAGTCTACCCCTTAGCTCTCCCTTGCCTTTTTCAAGCAGATTCTGACAAATATGGACGGACAACTTCCTACAGTTTCTGCTGCCAGTCTGGTTGATACTGGCATCCTAAGACAGTGCAGCAACTGCCTCATGTACACAGACAGCCATCTACTACTACCACCTAGGAACACAACTTGTGAGAGATGCAATTACATTAGGAACCTAGAGGCTATGTTCTGTCCCTCACAAGCCAGTATATCTGGCACTGAGAAGGTTTTCAACATAATCACTACACCTCAAACACCACCCACACGTACACAACACACACGCACATATGCAGATGCTCTCATCAAAAACAAAGGAGACCACCAAGGAAAAAACACACAACCCTCCACACCACATACCATGCACAGTCCACACACCTGTATCTCACAACCACTAAGGCTTAACCATAAACCCAACATATTAGTCATGGGAGACTCCATTGTGAGACAGACAGATGTGCCTCTCACCAGGCTGCATAAGGGGAAGGTCACGGTTAGTTGTTTGTCTGGTGCCAGAATCTGCCATATCACACATGCACTCAAGTCTCTAAGAAACAGGTACTGCTATGACTCTCTCATAGTCCTTGTTGGCGTGAATGAGTTGAGATGTACCTCCCTGGACTATATGAACAGAGACATGACTGACCTTGCTGAATATGTGTCACAGGCAAGTATGCCCCTAGCCTTAGGCAGCATTCTACCGTCACCCAGAATGATGCCTCAATACAAACAGAAAATGATTAACTTTAACAACTGGCTTAGTTTCTGGCGTCATTCCAGGGGGATCCAGTACCTGACAGCCTGGAAAGATATGCTCGACAGACCATGATGCTTTGCCAGAGATGGCCTGCATCTGTCTCACTTGGGCTTCTGGCAAAGGCTCTTGCCTCCCCCATAGTGCCTTTTTTAGGAAAAGTGATGAGGTCAAAACTACCAACATAAAAATTTCAACAAAATGCAAATTAAAGGTCATGCTGCTAAACGCTAAGAGTCTAAACATGAAACTGCACTCACTGCAAGCATTCTTAACCCTGGAAGATGCTGACATTTGCGCAGTCACAAAAACCTGGTTCAAAGCTGCAGACAGCACCCCAGCCTTACCTGGTTACCCATCCTATCATACATTCAGACCCCAAACTGTGGTTATCAAAGCCAAAGGAAGTTGAGTATATTAAAGACATATACACCTCCAGGCTGGTCAGTCAGTATGACACACATGAGAGACTCCAGATGCAGTTAACCATTGAAAAGACCCCTATTCACATCACAGCTAGCTACAGGCCCCCAAATTTTACTCAAGATGCCCACTCTGCCTATCTGGACCTCTTCAACTCTATCAAGATTCAACTATTTACCTGATCCTGGGTGACTACCTACCCAAACATAAGATTGGAAGAACTACTCATGCCAGAACACAAATGCCCAGAGATTCCTCAATTTTGTCAATGCAACTGCCTTGGAAAAGCTAGTTGATACCTCCACAAGAGGTGATAATATCTTGGACATGGTATTAACCAACATGAGTAATCACTGCAGCATCCCTACAGTATCATCCTCCCTCGTAAGATATGACCATAAAGCAGTCACTTTCAAAGTTACCATCTCCCCATCTCCCCCGACCCCCCTCTAGCCAGGGTCAAACAAAAAAAAGTTCTCCAAAGCTGATTACAGCCTCTTGAGTGATGGTATAAACAGAAAGCCACCTCAAGTAATAGACCAGTAACGAGAGGCGTACCCCCAGGGATTGGTCTTGGGGCTTGTGTTACTTGGGATATACTTTTCTGAGGTGCAGGCCAAAACCAATCGGCTATGGCTGACCAAGTTTGCAGATTGCAAGCTGGGCGCTGTCATCAATTCCCCTAGTGAGGTGGACATCCTCCAAGACCGTCTCACCCAAACAAATGATTGGTGCCAGAAACATGGCCTCAAGCTGAATACCAAAAAATACTCACCATCCCCTTTGGGGAGAGTGACGTCCCCACAAATTATCACATTAACAACAACAGCCTAAGCACACAATCAGTCGTGAGGGATTTGGGCATCCAGGTTGATAGCAACCTGACTTTTGACCAACATGTTGCTTCCATTGTATGGAAAGCTTTCTACATGGCCCACCTCATAAGCAATGGTATTTCATCCAGGGACAAGGAGGTCATAATATCCCCGCATTCTTCCCTTATATGGTACATTACTGAGTACAACTCCTATTTCTGCATGTACCTCGGAAAGCACATGTAACAGCTGAACAGACCTCAGAGGTTCCTCACCAGGATAATCCAGGGCCTCACACATCTATCCTACACTGACAGGCTCAAAGCCCTGTCCCTCTACTCAGTTTCATACAGACTCCTCAGAGGTGACCTCTGCCTGGCAAAGAAAGCATTCTCAGACCCTGCCTTGATGGGACTGCTGCATATCCGCAAGTCAAGCTCCACTCAAGTAACCCCAACCTGGTCAGTGACATCAATCGGACTTGTCGGAGGGACAGATTTGTGTCCCAGAGACTCCCCCATCTGTGGAATAGACTCCCTCTCCACGTAAAGTAGAGTACCTCATCATTCCTTTTTAACTGCAACCTGGATAACTGGATGGGAAACAGAAAATACACCCCAGGGATTCCACCTGTGTCCCTCCTAGACTGGGGCATGGGGTGCTGTCTTGGCTAAACAAAGGCTAAACTCTTGGCTAGGCTTATAAGGGCCTCAGAGCCAAAAGCCTAGTAACGTCCTATGATCAACTCAAAAAAAAAAATATTTCCTTAGTTACACTCATCTGCTCACCCAGTAATCCTGACAGAATAATCTTTATGTGAATTTTTAAAGTCTGCCAACTCATTACACTCAGAAAACATATGCTCCCCTTTCTTCCCCATTACACCTCCAACATTTGCCATCTACCGGAGGAATACTTCTTTGTGGAGTCTGCTTCGGCTATAAAAGCGCCAATGCAAACAATTCCAGGCATAAATCCTAAATCTTCTAGATTTTGTTGGATAATTGGGAACCACATATATGTCCTCCCATTGTTTCTTTGTGAACTGCACATCTAATCTCTTTTCTCAATCTTTTCTGACCTCTTCTGATTGATTCCTGTAGTTATCGTGCAATATATTATATGCCCTACTAATTACCCCCTTTTTTAACATCAGCTTCAGTTTGAGATTCAATTAAAAACTCGATCAACCCAGCCTTTTAATTTATGATTTCCCTATCCCTTTCTCTTTGTCTATACTCTGATATCAATCCCTAACATGAAAGACAATCCCTAACCTGCAATCTAAATGTCTTTCTGGCCTCTAGCCATTCTATCACCATTCCCTCTCTAATTACTGATTCACAATACCTTGGTTCCTTTGTTGTCCTCCTCCAGTAAATTCAAAACCTCTCTTCTCTGTGCCCCTAATTGCAGTCATCCCAATTAGTAGAATTTCCTTTCTCCATTCACATGTTGGCTTAGTTCTTAGTATAATTTCTGCATGACTGTTATTATTCTCCTTAAGGATTTGTATCCAAAATCCCATTCTTTCCTTATTTCTTGAATTGCCCTCCCCGCTTCATCATCCCTTTCCACTTTGAATTCTGGCTTTTGGCTTGTATTGTAACAGCCTTAGTTGTGTAGCTCTAAAATACGCCTTCAAATCAGGTAATCCTAAACCTCATTGTTCTACTGGGAGAATCAACTTATCCCACTTGACTTTTGCCCTCCTCCCCTCCCAAATAAAATCTTTAACTCCTTATTAAATTACTATTTACAATTTCCCCTCTAGTTGATAAAAATATGCCTGACCTGTGTATAAAACTAAGGGGAGAAAAATACTTCCAAATCCCGCTGAAGGTGATGTAGACAAAAAAGTAAAGCAGCAACAAGTGAAGACTTCAGAGCACCACCACGGCAACTGGATTATTCAAATTCCAAATGAACGACCAAATAAAAATAAAAATGAGTGATTATTAAAGGACAAACACTTAAAAGCAAACTGTGTAGAATAAAAATCGATAAGCGCTTTCGGCTATTCAGCCTTTATCAGATCGTAACGCTTATTTCTATAACATCATTTAAAAATAAACTATCCAATCATCTTTCTGGTTCTAAAATGGCAATGGGGTTAGTAGCCAATGGTAGCATTCAAAAATTTTTAATTTCTTGTAGGACGAAAGCTGAAGCTAACATCCAATCAAAAGAACAGAGTAGGCTCCATTCGGTGTGGTTAAAGCTAATCAGATGGTGATGATAACCACCAATCATTATTCATCACCTTTCTGTATCTTATTCCTTATTCGTCTATAACAACTTCTATATTTAATAAACAACCCATGGCATTAACTCTTTATAGTATTAAACAACCCATAAAGCAAAGAGAACACTTCTCTCCTTAATAGGTTGTTTAAAAACAATTATCCAATGTAAAGTATAGTATAGATAGTCTCTTGTGGAGTCAATGTCAGAGACAATAACCAATAAAAATCACGGTGCATATTGCTACATCAACCCCTTGTCAAAACTCATAGTCAGATGAGGAAATAAGCTAACAGTCAATCGAAAGAATAAAATAATGGCAGCTGTCGCTACATATATAATTCCTTGATTCAGTGCAGCGACAGTTGCCAGACAACATTTTCCAACTCCATGAAAAGTAGTAATAAAATAATCTATAAATCACAAAAAATCGCTACAAAAACTCAGACATATAATGGAACTCCAGCATCCGCAATCATCCCCAAGGGGATTCATCATCAACTGGTTGATAAACGCATATCAAAA